>NC_074707.1:15381728-15558619 GCF_024334085.1 Lutzomyia longipalpis | reverse complement strand
AAGGTTGGCTTTAAATAAAATACGACTGGAAGGTGGTCAAGTAAGCATAGGAACGTAGCGTCATGACTCCGATTTCAGAGTATCAAATTCTAGACTTAGTTCGTCGAACCACTTGAACTGGATTAGAACGCCAAATCAATAGACCGAACGGTGGCTGCAGATCAACTGTAGCACCAGTTTTCTTAGATACTTGACTGGGGCTACAACTGATCTGCAGTATTAGCCTGAATAATCCTGGCCGCGTGCTACCGTTTGCCAGTTCGACAACTATATTAGCTCTTATCCACACCATCCAGTTCAGTCCAGTGGATAGTTCAGTCAAGTATCTAAACCAAAGTTTTAAATGGACAAATAAGATTTAAGTCTTTGGCTTTGCAAGATAGTGACTTAAAAATGTTAGATGACTTCTTAGAAATCTACCATTTGTGTATCAAAATGTCAGTACTGAATTGTCAGTAATGATGAAATAAAGTATTACAGCTAACGCATTATAAGAAAATTGATGTTCAAGTCATTAGAATATTGAAATCAAAAAGAAATACTTGACTAAGTATTTTTCAGATCAGTGAAACCGTTCAGTATGTAATCCTAAGACGGCTACTGCAGTTCCTATACTAGAATCTTCTTCTAATCGTGACACAAGAGCATATTACTGACGAAATCTGTTCTTAGAAACAATTCCTACACTACAAATCAGTAGAACATGCAATCAGATTTGTCTCTATTCACAGATCTATGTACTGGTAGCCTTTAGAGGGTCTTATTCCTAGTTTTGCAGGTCAGTAAACCTTTATTACTAAATGGCGGCCATTTTTAATAATCAATATCGACTTTTAAACAGATTTCTACAGATTTCAGACAGATATCTGACACAAAACCTACTTGAAGAAAAGAAACTTGAAAATTAAAAAAAGTGGTAACTTCAGAAGTCTATATCTCCGGTTCTACAACACCTAGAGCGGTCATCGACCTATCGTTGGAAAGGTCTCAATGTCCTCTACAACATACTAAAAAATCATGATAATCGGACGAATAGTATAAAAAATATAATAGTTTGAAAAGTGTGAAAATTACGGTCCTAGTATAAAAATATGACCTTCCATGACCTCTAGCGGCCAAACCGGTAACTGCCCCGGGCTGGGACCACCTGGTCTTTCTTTCTAGTGCCTCAAAGAAGATTTCCTGAGATTTTGAGCGAAATCTAACAGGGGTACATTCGCCGAACAAATGCTGCGGTGTCCTTTACGAATTTTCATGAAATTTTTTTTTTCTCTGTCTAGGACTCAAGTAATATCTAATGAGGACTCACATGCCTTATTAGGACTCAAAAATACGTTACATTGTTTGAGTGCTCTTGAGGTAAAACTCGCGATTGCTTTATTAGGTATTTTGTGGTCAAGATTAAGGGAAAATTTCGACCACATTATGTAGGTAAAAATTGTGTGCACATTAGGTAAAAGTTTTATCCAAATAAGGTATTTTTGAGTCTCAATAAGGCATTTGAGTCTGAATTATGCATTCTTTGCGTATCAATAAGACAAATTATAGACGGAAATTAAGTTTTTTTTTTAATTTCTGGGACTCAAAAATTTCTTATGTGGACTCAAAATATGTCTAAATAGGACTCAGACTATGAACTACGGTTTTGTCTTTTTCGGACCTCAAATTTATGTAATACAGACGCCAAATAAAATAGACAAAAACTTTAATGAGAAAAAATCGTCAAAATAATTAGTCTTTAAAGGGATAAAGTAAAACATTTTTGTTGGTATAGGATAAATCCTTCCGATTGCGTCAGCCAAGGGACGGTAGGTCAACTCAAACGCATCCTTTCAATTTTAGCGCCAAAGCTTTCGACGCTTCTGTGCGTCTTCCTCAGTGGCTGGAATTTTTATCAACATTTCTTATAAATTTTCTTTTTAATTACAATATTTTATTTTTTTCAATTTTTCAAAATTTAAGGAAATTCAAATTAAAGTAAAACATGCAAGTGGTCTGAATTAGGCCATACTCTCCTATAAATAGATTAACCACACATTAGGTAACATGGATGAGTTTGTCTCATTTAGTTTCACCATTTTGCTCTGACCACGAGATGTTTTGAGAAAATTAAACATGATGTATTACAAAGATTGATCTACGCCCTCTCCGCCCATATGGTCATGCCGAGAGAATTTGTCCACTCAACTCACCTCCTCTGAAATGCGCAAATCTTTATTCGGGGGGTGATGGTGGTGGTTTGATATAGAAAAAAAAAGAAATCTAGAAAACCACCAACATCGTTCAAGGATTATGAATTATGCGCAGTCATAGGGATTACATACAGGGATGGTGTATGGATGTCATTTCTCCGATGAGGTATGAGGTTAATCTCATGAACGTCTTAAATACGTTGGAATTGTAATAATTCTACCAACTAGGGCGCTAGATGAAGCATCCAATATGTTTTCAAGTTCTTTTTCTATCTCTTCCTTCTTCAATACATTCTCCCCGAAATTCCAACTGACGCCATCAGTCTTCATTAAGTGAACAAAATGGGAGATTATATTGAACACATTTATGGACACTCTCTGTGACACTATCTTCACAACATAGAGCTTCCGATATTGCGCTGTTTTCAATACACCTCTTGGGGGCACCCATCATACTTTTCCCAGGAAAATTAAAAGCACTATAAGTATTCACTGACATAATCCCCTTTGTTTCCAATTGCTTCCACTCTCCATCGTTGTGGGAAACAATTATCACATGTCTATATTCCATACAAAAATTGTATTAAATACCTATGAATCAGTTGGGCTGCTATCAATTAATTGCCAATGTCGAGGTGATATCATTTGGAGGACTCCTAATCAGTTTTCGATAACACTGTACTGCACCGACAACCCTACAGACCTTTCTTTTGTGGCTTTGCCCATTCAACGTTCTCAATTCCTTAGTGCTAGTCTGTCTGTGAATCTGTGAAATGGTGTCCTCTACTTACTTTATAGTTCTTTTCCTTGCAATCACATTCACCAGCAATGGTTGGTATACTGAGAGAGAGTGAAAAAGAAGGAGCAATTCAGAAAGCAAAAAAAATGGTCAAATTATCAAAATTTTCCGCGAATGAATGTGTATCCAAGCGTGGCTTCAATGATATTAATGGAAGAATAACAATATAGGAGTTCTAACTCTTTATCGGTATATACTCTTATCATTTAAAAGCTATTTTTTCGGCAAATATTCAATAGTTTTTTATAGACACATAAAAATGACACTCGATGAACAATTCGCTGTCAAAAAAGCTTTTTTTTGGGGCTTTGGTGTATTTTTTTCACTCACTTTTACTATCTTGAAAGCTATATTTTCGATTACGTTCAAAAGAGCTACATAACTACAAAAATACATACAACCCGTACAACTATTATGCATTATGATTAAAGAAGAAACTCAAACGATCTTGTCTTGATTAATTTAAAAAAGAAAAATACCCGGAAGCTACACAGAAATTGCGCTCTTTCAGGGAGAAACTTTCAAAGAAAAATCACAGTTAATAAAAAATCCAATGCATGACTTGCGATTGATAAAAGGTGATTTACAACAGAGATTCAAAGAATTGCCTCGTATCAAGTAATTCAAAAAGAAATTTTTATAGTGCATTTAAGTAGATGAATGAGTAAAGAAAATGTTCAACAAGTGTCTACGTAGGTATTATCGGGAATTAGTCATGTATTTTTTAAGATTTGGTGAATACCCGTATAATCTTTTCAAAATATTGTTCAAGAACCATTTTCCGGTATAAACATTTTTAATTTATAAAAATATTATTTATGGTCTTTAAATATGCCTAACGATACTTCATTATAACAATTAACTATAATTTTCCAAAAAAAAAAAATTAAAAATTCTGAAGATATCAAGTGATAGACAAAAAATTTTTAAATTGATTATCATCATACTTCTGATAAGAACTTTAGAATTTGCACTTGTCTTATTAAATAAGTCTTATTGTGCAATGTTGTGCTTTTATGAGAAAGCTTTTTTAGGAAATTTTTATCAAGAGAGTAAATAAGAAATCAAAAATTTTATATTTGTGGAAGATTGTTCAAAGTAAATACTTCTTGAGGCATGAAACCACGAAAAACTTAAGTTTAATAGCATTTTTTCGACAATTGCACTTTCCCAAATTTTCATAAAATCTTATTTCAAAATCTTCTGTGAAAATCAATTAGGGAAAAGCTCAATTTTTAAGGTTTACACGCGTTCCATCTCATCCTCAGCGGTCAGATAAAAAGAAAAGAAAATCATGAGAAAAAGGCTGAAGTCTTATACACTTTCCCTAAAAAACCTTAAATATAATTATTTCGTCAATTAAAGGTAATACAGACAGAAATTACATAAAAGTTCTTCCATTAAATACGTGGAATTCAATCTCAATTCTTTTCCTATTCAAACACCTGAGAAAATGTCTTTCATTACAAAATATATATAGGCAAATAATGGTTTTGCTCTTTGACTTGCTCCCAACGTCTCTCAATGTGGAACTACATTAAAGTTACATGGTCATAAAATAATGTATATTATGGTCTCTTCATCTTCCAAGTGTGGTCTCAACAAATCCCACCTGAAACAAGAATAGTTGGTGGTATTCCAGTTCAGAGGGATGCACTGAGACAGCAAGCATCAATTCGGTACAAAAGTTCTGATTCAACTTTTGGCAATGGTCACGTCTGCGGTGGAAATCTCATATCAAACAACACCGTTCTCAGTGCTGCTCACTGTTTTGTTGATGATCTGTGAGTTTTCCCGCCGTTAAACTTTTCAATACACATAGGTAGCACGATGATATATAAAATTCATTTCAATTGTATACTTCTTCCTTCCATAAAATTAATATGGCGCTGTGGCGAAAACTTTCGTTGTACGTATGAAAAACCAGAGGAAGGCGAATTAGTGTTTCAGACATTCGTGTCGTTGGTGGTAATTTACTTCTTACCGAACAAACACAAAATACATTCACTTCCGATGTTGCAAGATTAATTATTCATCCTGGATACAATAGGAATACATATGCAGATGACATTGCCATCTTAATTGTACGTATTGAGAGAAAATCAACGTTATTTTGCCATTTGTTGCAAACTTTCTTTGCGCAAAAAAAAAAAGTTTTTAATAATTTTTTTTGGGATGAATTTAGCTCAAGACAATTGTACCAGCGAGTCACTCAAGCTTCCGTCCCATCACACTCCGTTCAGTTCCCGTGGATAGCAATACAACGTGCGAAATCTCCGGTTGGGGTCATACATCAGAAAATGGTCAGGGATCAAATTCCCTTCTCACGGCCAATGTTTCCATCATTGACTTCAATGTATGCAACAATGCATACGGAAATTCCCTGAGAAGTGGAATGATTTGTGCGGGGCGGATGCAGGGCGGAGTTGATACATGTCAAGTATGGCAGCTAATATATCATTGAATTGATTAACTCTCGCGCTAAAGTCAAACACTAAAAATCCATAAATATCTCAAAATCTCTCTCATTCCCTTCCCCACCCCACAAAAGGGTGATTCAGGTGGGCCACTCGTGTGCAACGGGCTGCTGACTGGCATCACTTCCTTTGGTAACGGATGTGCCAAACCTGGCTTCCCCGGCGTCTACACCGCTGTCCACTCATACCACAGATGGATTATAGCAAATGCAGCCCAACAGTTAAGAATTAATTATCTCTTCCTCTCAATTTGTCTCCTCTTGGGTGCCAGGAACATCGCAAGGGTGCTGTAGCCGTGTCACGACGTTCCCTATAATTGTATCATTTATTAGAGATAATAGAGAATTAAACGAAATCAGTCAATAAATTAAATTACGTGTCCCTTCTAAAAAAAAAAGGAAAATTTCTTTTCGGTCACTGAACAACATCTTCCTTCTGAGAAATCCTTCCCTTCAAGGAAATTTATGAATTTAAGGGAAAAATAAATAATTGGGTCACATATTTTATTATTTCTGGTGTAGCAAATTCTTGAATTATTTAATAAAAAATATATGGGAAAAACCTTTATTGGTTATAATAGAACGTTATGCGTCATATTACGGAAAAAGTTCCTAAAATTGATACTAATTTGGTTAACTTGTTGGAAAATCATTGAAAGACTTTCATTGAAATCCTTGCAAAGTGATGTGTTTTCCTAGGAAAAGCTGTGAAAATTATTATTTTCCCAGTATCAGGTAATTCAAATTTTTAATAGAAACATTAATAAACTTCAAGCATTTTCCGGGAAATAAAACATGATTTTACTCGACTCCTTGCTCAATTTATATAAGTAATTAAATTATTGTCTTTAACTGCATTTAGGGAAATTATATGGTGCGATAAGAACGTACAATTAAAATAAATTATAATACATATATTAGTTTTTATTTCATTTAGGTTAAAACCAATATTTGTTTCAAACGAACTTTTTGATATCCTCAAATCGGATTTTAAATTCGTAGAATCATATTTTCAGTTATTTTTCATTAAAGAAAAATTGTAAAAAATAAATTAAATCAGATTTTATAGTTAGTGTTGCATATTTTTCCAATTACACGTAAAGATTTTTTATCTTTAAAAAATTTTTGGATATTCTGGAATTTTTATTTAAAAAAAAAATATATTAAGTAGGTAGATATATTTTATTTGCGGAAATGAGTTCGATTTTTACCAAGATTGATTTATTTTCACAAAAATCTAATAGGTTCGGTAAAGAGAAGAGTTTAAGAATTTTTTGTGCAAAATTTCAAGAATTCTGGATAAAAATTGACTTTACAAAAATTCAGAAATTTCAGTATAAATCTAGGAAGTAGATTTCAATCAATTACTATTGATTCGTATATCTGTCTTCAACTGTCAATGAATAAAATGATAAAGATCAGTTGAAATGAAATATCAATCCAATACTTGAAATTCTTCAATTCACACCCAATATTTGTGGTTATAAAACGATTTATCATAAAAGTAAATACCTATAAATATCTTGATTTGTCTAGTCACAATAAAATGTGGTTTTTAAACTCATATATCGGAATTAAAATGATGAATCATCCTGAAAACCCCCGAAATCGAATAATTTTATTGATGTTTAAATTTTTAGTGATAAAATAATTTAACTTTGGAGGATTTTGCTGGCCACCGTGGCCAATTCGACATTTTTTTTTTTAAATCGTCACAGAGAAAATCTTTTAAACATATCGTGATTATTTCTACATCTGTGTGTAAGGAAGTTCCATTACTTCAAGATCGTCGAAAGAAAACTTGGAAAAATATTTTCTTTTAAGAGAAAATGAAGGTGATACTTTTGAGCTTAGAAACCTCGATCCTCCAAGTGTTAAACGAAGATAGAGTGAGTCATCTTCGTCGAAGCAATTTCAATTGCCAATCAATTCTTGAAAATTCCTCATAGAACACTTTTTAAAGAAAATCTCATATCAACAATTTTCTCTCTGTATCAATTTTCCTATATTTATTTGATGAGAAATAGGTTTTTCCAAGCTTCCTCTAAGCACCTTGCATAACCCACTTCACCCCAAGATACTTCTAACAACAATTAAAATCAGTGACTAACTTGTAAAATTCCAAAAAAGCTACAACAAAATTTTCTGCTTAAATGAGGTCAATAGAGTAATCTCTAAATTGACAAAAAAAAATTCCATCTGTAGACTTAATTCACGCAGTACAGTCTACAATGGATTTAATTTTTACTTTGATAACACATACATTTCAACGTAGGTACCTAATCTTATCTTATGAGTAAAAAATGAATACAAAAATGTGGTGTGAGGCAACACCTGAAATAAGACACTTGAAATTAGGTGAATTCCCACCGCAAGTTGTTATGATGACTATCATGAATAACAACTCTATCAACAATCGATGTTAATCACTTGGATTATGTTTATTAAGTATGTTGTCATGAATTGAGCAATATGCGCGTATTTTTTTTTTTTGCTTTACATTTCGCGATGCTTGTGGTGCGAGAACTCTTGGCATGAGGAAAGGGGAAGAAAGAGTTTTTTTTTCTGTGCACTTGGATGGCTTCTGGAGGAGCTCTTATTACACCATCCATGCTTTGGGAGTGAGGGTGTAATTTTATCTGGAAACCATCTTGTGTGATGCACATATTTTTCATGAGACATGGAGAAGCCAAGTACTGTGGTCTTTTCAATATTTAATTGCTAATCTTGTCTCCCCTGAATGCACTCGGAACACACATAAACGTGGGGAAAATTTATGGGGCTTATATACGCCTCTGCTGATGCCCACGACACCTTCTGCTGTCTCAATGTCGTCTCGTGGTGCTCAGTCTCAACTCCATCGGTGAAAGTGCCGGAGGTGTGCACCATATACTGTGAGGGGGGCATAGTTTATTCGTTTCGTTGTGCTTGTATTGTGGTGCTCTTTGGGAAAATGACGCGAATTTTGGATGTGCCTCTCGTCCGGATGGATGGCCCAATTGATGGCCCAATAAATACCCAAGTGACCACCCAGCTGAGGAGCTACAGCAAGTGGGCACCCTGCGAACAGGGTGTGACAATGGTATGGCGCGATCTCAGTATTTATGCACTAACTGGAGGCAATTCAAGCACCCAACATAGGGGTCTCAAGCGCATCATCAATAACGTGACGGGTGTTGTGAGATCTGGAACATTGATGGCACTGATGGGGGCCAGTGGTGCCGGGAAGAGTACCCTCATGTCAGCACTGGCGTGCAGGGAGGCACCGGGGACCATCATTCACGGTGATATACTGGTCAATGGGCGAAAAGTGGGACCATTTATGCACACCATGAGTGGTTTTGTGCATCAAGAAGATCTCTTTGTGGGCACCTTAACCGTCCTCGAGCACCTCACTTTTATGGTGAATCTCAAAGTGGATCGACGTATGTCACAGAGGGACAAGGAGCACCTCATAGATGAACTCATTCAACGATCTGGATTGACAATGTGCACAAATACCCGAATTGGGCACGCTGGGGATGGGAAGGTGCTCTCAGGGGGTGAAAAGAAGAGGCTGGCATTTGCCACCGAGCTCATAACGAAGCCCAATATTCTCTTCTGCGATGAACCCACAACCGGGTTGGATTCCTTCTCAGCTCGGTACATTGTGCGAACGCTGCAAGATCTCGCACGACAGGGTACAGCAATAATTTGCACCATTCACCAACCCTCCAGTGAACTCTTTTCAATGTTCCACGAAGTTATGCTCCTCACAGAGGGACGGGTAGCTTTTATGGGTCCACCGCGGGATGCTCTGGCATTTTTCGCGGAGCACGGACATCAATGCCCCGATAATTACAATCCAGCGGATTTCATGATTGGCCTCCTGGCCACTTATCCGGGAGATGAGAACACATCCAGGCGTACAGCTCATCGCATTTGTGATTTGTTTGCGGTGAGCCCAATGGCTGAGCAACGCGATATTGTGGTGAACCTTGAATACCATATGGCCGAGAAGGCGGAATTTGACATTGAGGGACACCATGGGAGAAGAATGCGCAATCTGCGCTGGTATAAGAAGATTTATTGGCTCGTTTATCGTGCTTTCCTGTCGGTGACACGCGATTCGAGCATTCAAACACTGAGGATTGTACAAAAAATCGTAATAACAGCCATACAATTTTCTCTCATTCAACCATTCTCTCTCACACACTTGTAGTACCTACCTACCTATATGTATGTACATAATTCGTAGTACATATATTTTTTTGTTAATATCCTCCCCTGTACTCCTGTTACCTTTAGCAAATTGTTCAAGTGCAGCGGCAAATTTAATTTATTTTCAATTTCAATTCTTTTCTCTTTTTCCACCCCCGCCGCAATCGACATTAGGGTATTGCCATAACAGCGGGATTGTGCTTTATTGGTGCTGTGGATAAAACACAAAAGGGCATCCAGGCGATGCAAGGTGTAATTTTCATTTGTGTCTCAGAAAATACCTTCGTCCCCATGTACTCAGTCCTCTCGACATTCCCACAAGACTTCCCATTGCTGCTGCGGGAGAAAAAGTCCGGCCTCTACAGCATCGGTCAATACTACATTGCCCACTTATTGGCAATGACACCGGGCTTAGTGTTCGAACCACTCATCTTCATGTGCATCGGCTACTGGCTCATGGGATTGCGACAGACCTTCTATGCTTTTGGCATGACCGTACTGGCTGCCATTATGTCAATGCATGCCTCTACAGCATGTGGCTACTTCTTCTCGGCAGTCTTCAACAATGTCCCCCTTGCACTGGCATGTCTTGTACCCTTTGACAATGTTCTCATGATGACATCCGGTATCTTTATCCAACTTGACACACTTCCGGAGTACCTGGCATGGACCAAATACTTATCATGGCTAATGTACTCATCTGAGACTATGGCCATTGTTCAGTGGGAGAATATTAGTTGGTATACCACAATCGTGGCATACCAAGTATTGTAATCGTCGGAAAAACCGACCACCACAGATCGGGCTCAAACTTGGTATGAGCACGTTTTAGACATCCCACATTACGAAAATGGTGGTGGAAAATTTTTGATCCGGCCGGCCTGCCGGCCTGCCGGCCTGCCGGCCGGCCGGCCTGCCGGGCAGGACTCCACATTTTGCATTATAGCTCGAGAACGGTAACAGATAAAGACTTCGGGTTTGAAGTTTTCTATAGAAATGTGGGTGTAAAATTTCATTTTTTCGCATTTTCAAAATCCAAGATGGCCGCCGTCCGCCATTTTGAACCACCGTCAACCACTTCCCTTACAGCTAGAGATCTGAAATTTTAGTATGTTGTAGAGCTTAGTGAGATGTTTTCATCAACAATTCATACTTGAAAATCGGTCAAGCGGTTTAGCAAATATGGCGGTCTAAAGCAAAAAGTGTTTTTTCGATATAACTCGAGAACGGCTTGACCGATTTTGACCATCTTAGTATCAAATGAAAGGTATTGAGAAGCCCTACAACTGTCTAGAACATTCGAAGTTTCAAAAACATCCGCAAGAGGCGCTAAAAACAAAAACAAAAATTGCCTAACTTTAAGGGGCTATATCTCCCAACATCTGTTATCGTTTTCCTTTAAATTTTGATATGTTGTAGCCTGACTCAATATCTTTCATCAGTCCGAAAATGAAGAAATTCTATGTCGCCGTTTAGAAGATATAGCCATTTGAAAAATTCTTGAATTTGAAAAGTTCTTAGAGTCATATCTCCTGAACTGCTTGACCGATTTTGCTCAACTTGATATCAAATTAAAGGTTTTGCAAAACTCTACAACTTTCTGGAACATCAGAAACCTCTAAAACCATTCCTTGAGGACAAAAAGTGCAAAAAACTGTTTTCGTAGAACAAAAATCCGCCATTTTGTGTTCTGGAGGTGACCTTGAAATGTATCTAAATGTATGTCAGATTATAGCTTATTTCAATACCTTTCCATAACTAATCATGAAATTTCTGTAAGTCTAATAGAACTTGAGATATGAGCATTTTTATCCATAAAAATGCTGATTTTCTAAGAGAAATTGGACTCTCATCCATTTATGCCTAATTTAAAAATATGTTTTTGTAATTAAAAGATTTTTTTCACATGTAAGATTATTATTTCTCTATATTTTTGAATTATTTTATTGTTTCTCATTCTTTTTCGATTTTTTGAGCTTTTTAACGGGAAAGATAATTCAAATTTCTTCACGCCAATCGCAGCAACTAACGATTTATCGACAAAGTCAAAACAATACAAAATAAAAAAAGAGTCACACAAAAGAAAAATCAGTGAAAAGTTTTTGAGGTTTTAAAGCTTTAAGTGAGATTTAAATAAAACCAAGTGCTGTAATATGGAAGGAGGAAGAAAGGAGAGAACTGGCCAAGGTGGCCGCATGATGGGAAAAACATTTTCGTCGCAGAAAAAGGTACGTTTCTTTCAATGAAATAATGACTCGCTATCCGTGGAAGAAAGAATGATCCATTTCGTTTTACAAAATTAAACTTTTGAGTTAATTTATGTACTTATTAGTTGGTATACCACAATCGTGGCATACCAAGTATTGTAATCATCGGAAAAACCGACCACCTCAGATCGGGCTCAAACTTGGTATGAGCACGTTTTAGACATCCCACATTACGAAAATGGTGGTGGAAAATTTTTGATCCGGCCGGCCTGCCGGCCGGCCTGCCGGCCGGTGCGCCAAACTTTGGCTTATAACTCGAGAACAGTAACAGATAGAGACTTCCGGTTTGAAGTTTTCTATAGAAATGTGGGTGTAAAATTTCATTTTTTCGCATTTTCAAAATCCAAGATGGCCGCCGTCCACCATTTTGAAATACCGTCGACCAGTTCCCTTAAAGCTAGAGGTCTGAAATTTTAGTATGTTGTAGAGCTCAGTGAGATGTTTTCATCAACAAATCATACTTGAAAATCGGTCGAGCGGTTTAGCAAATATGGCGGCCTAAAGCAAAAAGTGTTTTTTCGATATAACTCGAGAACGGCTTGACCGATTTTGACCATCTTGGTATCAAATGAAAGGTATTGAGAAGCCCTACAACTGTCTAGAACATTTCAAGTTACAAAAACATCCGCAAGAGGCGCTAAAAACAAAAACAAAAATTGCCTAACTTTAAGGGGCTATATCTCCCAACATCTGTTATCGTTTTCCTTTAAATTTTGATATGTTGTAGCCTGACTCAATATCTTTCATCAGTCCAAAAATGAAGAAATTCTATGTTACCGTTTAGAAGATATAGCCATTTGAAAAATTCTTGAATTTGAAAAGTTCTAAGAGTCATATCTCTTGAACGGATTGTCCGATTTTGCTCAATTTGGTATCAAATTAAAGGTTTTGCAATTTTCTACAACTTTCTGGAACATCAGAAAACTCTAAAACCATTCCTTGAGGACAAAAAGTCCAAAAAACTGTTTTGGTCAAACAAAAATCCGCAATTTCGTGTTCTGGAGGTGACCTTGAAATGTATCGAAATATATGTCAAATTATAGCTTATTTCAATACCTTTCCAAAACTAGTCAAGAAATTTCTGTATGTGCAATAGAACTTGAAATATAACCATTTTTGTCTTTCGAATTGATGAATTTCATTAAAAAATCAACTTTGCCTACTAATACTACTTAAAAATTAAATTACAACGCATAGACTGACCCATCCGCGTTGTGGTATACCAACTCTAATAACTGGACGCGTTATGATTGACTTTACAATATAAGTAGCGTGTCAACATTATCAAACTTAAAACCATGGCAAAGCATCTTCTCAACCTCCTTTCCACAAATTTATTTTCATTTTCTTTGTTTATTTTCATTGACCTATTTTTACATTTGATGTTTTTTTTATTTATTTTGTAAAATTAAAATAGAAAAACAATCTTTCTAATGAATATTTATGATATTTTGCGAATCTCCGGGGGTAAGGAGTCAGGGTTTATGAAGAGTGTGACTACTAAAACATATTAACAATTTTTTCATACAAATTTTCAGATTTAAATTTTTTTTTAAAAAGTTTAAAAATACCAAATTTTAATACTTTTCATGTAATGTTTAGTCTTAATATACTTATATTTTTTAAACTTCAAAGAAAAGCCTGAGCCGATTAAACTTTTATCAGGGACTTCATAGGTTTATTTCCATGTTTATCTGTTTTTTTTCCTATAATTTCATATTAGTTGGTATACCACAATCGTGGCATACCAAGTATTGTAATCGTCGGAAAAACCGACCACCTCGGATCGGGCTCAAACTTGGTATGAGCATGTTTTAGACATCCCACATTATGAAAATGGTGGTGGAAAATTTTTGATCCGGCCGGCCGTCCTGCCGGCCGGTGCGCCAAACTTTGCCTTATAGCTCAAGAACTGTAACAGATAGAGACTTCCGGTTTGAAGTTTTCTATAGAAATGTGGGTATAAATTTTCATATTTTCGCATTTTCAAAATCCAAGATGGCCGCCGTCCGCCATTTTGAAACACCGTCAACCAGTTCCCTTATAGCTAGAGGTCTGAAATTTTAGTATGTTGTATAGCTCAGTGAGACGTTTTCATCAACAATTCATACTTGACAATCGGTCAAGCGGTTTAGCAAATATGGCGGCCTAAAGCAAAAAGTGTTTTTTCGATATAACTCGAGAACGGCTTGACCGATTTTGACCATCTTGGTATCAAATGAAAGGTATTGAGAAGCCCTACAACTGTCTAGAACATTTCAAGTTTCAGAAACATCCGCAAGAGGCGCTAAAAACAAAAACAAAAATTGCCTAACTTTAAGGGGCTATATCTCCCAACATCTGTTATCGTTTTTCTTTAAATTTTGATATGTTGTGGCCTGACTTAATATCTTTCATCAGTCCGAAAATGAAGAAATTCTATGTCGCCGTTTAGAAGATATAGCCATTTGAAAAATTCTTGAATTTGAAAAGTTCTAAGAGCCATATCTCTTGAACCGCTTGTCCGATTTGACTCAACTTAGTATCAAATTAAAGGTTTTGCAATTATCTACATCTTTCTAGAACATCAGAAACCTCTAGAATCATTCTTTCAGGACGAAAAGTGCAAAAAACTGTTTTGGTAGAACATAAATCCGCCATTTTGTATTCTGGGGGTGACCTTGAAATGTATCGAAATATATGTCAGATTATAGCTTATTTCAATACCTTTCCAGAACTAGTCAAGAAATTTCTGTAGGTCTAATAGAACTTAAGATATAAGCATTTTAATCTGTCAAATTACTAAATTTTACAAAAAATCCACTTTGCCTACTAATATTACTCACAAATTAAATTACAACGCATAGACTGACCCATCCGCGTTGTGGTATACCAACTCTAATAACTGGACGCGTTATGATTGACTTTTCTTTTGTAACGTTTTACATTCATTTATTAACATTTAAAGTTCTGTTCCTAAAGTAATTGACTTTTTGTTTCTAACGTTTGATGTTTATTTCAACGTGTATCATTTTTTATAAAATTTTAAAACCCTTTTTCAATTTTTTATTTTATTTTTAACTTAAAATAATTTATTTTGGGCTTAATATATGAACTCTTAAGGGTTTCAAGACACCCAAGAACCCCTTTCTAGACAATTACTTGTTTACTATTTGAATTTCTTTTCTAGGAATTTTTTTTAAATCAATTCTTTTATTTTTAAATAAGTCTTCTACATGTTAATATATACATTTTATAGTTTGTTATATTTTCCAGCCTTAGCTGTTTTCATATTGTTTGTGTTTTTACTTCCTATTTGTGTTTCTGTTCTGTTTAAATTTAGTTTAGTTTTCTTTTTAATCCATTCCCTTTTCTCCTTACCTAATCTGTACCATGCTGCTATATATATTTTACTTTTTTTTGTTTTTTAATAAAATTTTCTACAAATAAAATAGTTAACCGACTTATTTAACCTATATTAAATATTTACACCATAACATTTAATGAAAGTACAAAAAAATCTATCAAAATCTATTAAATAGCCCCTATTTCTCCTAATTTTCACAAAGCATTGAAAATTGTAATTTCAATTGATAATTTCCTTCAAAAAGACATCTTTTGAGAAAAATAATAAAATTTTCCTTCTTTTATTTTATGTTTTTGATATTTAATGGAAACGTTCAAATAATAATTTCTCATGTCGGAAAAATCGCGCTCAGTAAGACATTGAAATCGTGATATACATTTATATATGTAGAATGTTTGTGTTCGTTCTGTTAAACAATTAACAATTAGTACCTAACTAATCATATTACGGGTCACGCTATCTTTATTTAATCGATTTGCGAAATAATACCTTGACCCTTAACCCCTTGATGAGGAATAGCAGTATATGTATATAGATCAATATCAGACATTGTACGTCTTTCTTAAATTATTAAACAAAGCAAATACCAATGGTACTGAATTACAATTAATTAGTCTTTTGATGAATAGCACAATCAATGTCACCCTTCCATGAAACATGAAATGGAATATATAGTACCTACCAGAGAGAGATTTGGTGCGGGGGATGCTTTGCCTTGGATGGTGAAGAAGTCCTACTGTATTGTATGCTATGTGTAGCTGGTGTGTGTATATCGCTCAAACTGTATGACTTCTCTAGGTTGCCCAGTCGAACCCAATTTGCCGTGCTTGGAAAATGGGGATGCCGTGTTGGATCAATACAGCTTCTCAGCCAACAATCTGACCAGAGATTTATGTGCACTTTGTGGCTTTTACGTGGTCTTCCATTTTCTTGCCTATTTATTTCTCTGGCGCAGAACAAAGAAATAGCCACCAATTGTATTCAACTTCATCACCACACTCCTCGCACTGACTCAGAGAGACCATCGATTATGAACCATCAAGAGGTCATCGTCACAATAGGCTCTAAAGCATCCCCCTTTTGTCAGGAATCCACGCGAATTCCCCACCCTCATGAAAAAATTCACCCCCTTGTTGCTCTTTTATCGCGAAAATTTTGTGTATATATATTTTAATTAATGTCACGACAAGAGTGCCTCAGTGTACTTAATAAGCTGTCGCTTTTTCGAGAGTTAATTATAAATGGAAATCTCTTTGTAAGTGAAGTATATAGATTTTAATGAGAAATAAATTTTGTGCAAATTTACCGTGAACTGTATATTGGTGGCAAAGGTGGCAATGTGGAGTAAAAACAAAAAAAAACAATGGGTAATGAATTGAGTGCAGAAGATGGCAAAAGAACCACATACGTAAAAAGTTCCACCTTCTACTGACCTTACACCCCCTCCCCATTCGTAGTGTGTACCTGCGCTTTAATGGTGCGATATAGTGTGTGCCTGCTGAATCCGTAATCTCCATCACCTCACACCCACCCTCTTTGCTACCTACCTACATGTATATAGCACATTCTTTACCCACAGTTCCAATTCTCACTCTGTATTCCTCACCTTGGTGTACCCACCTTGATACATACTGCATGAGTTGCTCACTAAGGTGATGTTTCATTAAAATAGATTAGCCGCTCTGGGATGATTCTGGCTTTTTAATGAAATTTCTGATTAAGTACGCTCCCGTTTTGTTGGTGTTTTACCTCCACCATCAACCCATACAAGAGTATAGTTGAAGCAGAATACGCGCTGGGTATTCATTCCATGGGTAATTCGAGCTTTTGGGCGGTGTACAACATACATACATACATAGTACAGCATAGCGTTGACGCGTAAACCACAAGAGAAAAATTCCTTTCCAGCAACGACATTATTAAGCTAAAATGACATCCGGACTAGAATCAAAATTAATTTGAAATAATTCCACATTTAAACAAGGTTGTCACAAACACCACATAAGAGAGTTAATATATAATCCCCACATACATAGTACATGCGCCCCATGCGCCCATGTTCTGGGTATACCCATGATGTGCATATTAAATCTGACCCACTTTCATTTCATTCAGTATTGTTTATTCACCCAAAAGAGACAAAAGCAATAATGACATTAACAATAATACTATTAAATGTCACACAACTTAAATTGCATGGAATTTTAGAATTTTACTTTAATTAAAATTAATGATTCCACATTTGAATGCACTGGAAAAAATATATATAATCCACCACCGCAAAGTAATGCGATAATAAAATTAATGAAATTGATATTTCAGAGAAATGCTTATTAAAATCGTTTAATCTTTTTTTTTTTGGTTTTGTGTTTTCAATCTACAGTGGGGTTCCGCAGTAAAACGTCTATTAATTTAAATTTTGACAATTTATTAACCAAGATTTGGCCATTGTTATATTTAGTACGTTTGTCAATGTTACTTTGTTGACTTTGAGTGTATAAAAATAGCATAAAAAGTTTCTTTTTTTATAAAGTCAAAGAGATTCGATTAACCCTTTTGCGATTTTTAGGTCATACGTAAATCCAAACGTGAAACATTTTTTTCTATTTTTTTTATGAATGTAATTGTTTCTCCAAGTTGTTAATGCAAAAAATTCACGCAAAAGAAGCCAGGGAAGACGTTCTGACTGAGAAAAGTCCTCTAAAAGCATCCACAGAATACATATCGTGATTAAAAGAGCGCATGTTTCAATGTGTCACATGGACGCGAAAGGGTTAAAGAAAATTTCTTGTGTGAAATATAAAGATTTTTGGTTGAAAACTTACTTTCGTAGTCCTGGGTTAAGGGTTTAATAAACCTTCTGTACGCTGAAGCTCAAAAAGCTCAAATGCCTTAAATAAGAAATTGGAAAATGTTTTACTGCGAAGCCCCACTGTAAGTCAGATTAATATTAATATTAACAAAAAAGATATATTTCAGATTAAAAGTACGATTTTAAATCGATGCAATTGCGGTTAGAACCTCAAATATGGCCAATAAAATTTCATAAATTTGCTCTGCATAAATATTAGCTCTCTTCAGGGGTGTTGCTCTTGTGCAATTGGAGTGAAATTCTAACAATTTCTGCGCAACACTCAAAACACATTAAATATGAGTGAATGGCCATAAAAGAGGTTTATTTTGCGACAGCAATTGCTACAATTGGCAACATATGAGTGATCGATTTAGTGATTGTGTCACTCTATGATACACATCGTAAATCTCTTATCAATATTGCCAGCAATTATCGCACATGGCACCCCCTACCCCAATGAAAGCTCGGGTGCTAAATAAAATAATTTACCCTCCGTTCCGCATTTTAATGGCATGTGTGTGTACGAAAGCTACGCGTTTTGCTATAAAAGGGTAATTTTAAAGGAGCGTCGTCTTAGAAATGTTGTATAGCACAAATGGGTTTATGCGTGGCTGGAAGTCTGAAAATTTTAGCACCATACCTCCTTGTGAAATCCCTTCCACCCTCCCTCCATGAAAATGGCTTTCAGTGTAACTTTATCACATATACACGTAGTATTAATAATATAGATTTTCGATAAAGTGTCAAAATCGCGCGAGGAAAATTGGCTTCACAAGTCTCACTCAGGCTGCAAAGTGGAAATTCCCGGCAGGCATTTATACTGACGGGGCGCGGTGGTGTAATATTCCTTTGAAGAGGTACCAATTTTGAATCACAGACTGGGTGAAAGTGAACTTTTTCCCTCATATATTTCTCTAGCACGAAGAAAAGCTTTCAATATATGTATCCTCACACCGGTATTTCTTTACACACAATCTCTCTTACCTTTTACACACAATGTCAATTTTATGAACAACACATTCGCGTGTACCTCCGCGGGAAGCTTTAAATGAAATTGCTGTAGGATTTATTCATAATTTTTACTGTGCTTTACAATTAATTCTCCACCCTCTCTCTGTACTACGCGTATCCCTTCCAGATCCAATGCAAGATATACTTCCCTTTTCCCTATGTACCTACGTACAATTGGTACACTCTGAAAATTTTGAGCATGAATCCTAGATATTTAGACATTTCATAAAATATGGATTTTAATTAACATTGCCATGTCCCTCCTAGAAATGTCTTAAGTTGAATCTTGGGACTTTAAGACTAATCTTAGTTCCTTGGGTAAATCTAGGTGGGATTTCGTCTCTAAGATCCAGATTAAACACTCAAATATTTGGTCGGAATTGCCATTATATGCATAATATATTAATCCTTTTAGTATAATATATAAATAGGGAAAACGGGGTTATTTTGTGCATTGCAAAACATGGACTCAAATTGCGATGTTTTGAAAGCTTATTTGAGAGCTTTTATTTCTAAGTTATTGACCTCATCTTTTGATGAACTTTAATTTAATGTTTTTTTCTTATATTTTATTTAATAAATTATTTTAATATGGCATTCTGTTGTAGGTATTACTTATACCGCAAAATGGGATATTTTATGATTTATTTTATGAGACAATTTTAAGGGAGTTATCACACTTGAGCTCTAAGCGCTTGATGCTTAAGATTTTACATGTGGAAAAACGAGAAAAAATACCGTTGTTTTCTCTTTCATACTCACATAGAGGTTATGATGCTCAAGCACTTGGAGCTTAAGTGTGATAGCCCCGTAAGACTTTGAATTACAAAGGGAAACTTAGCTAAAATCTGAGAACTTTGAAAATAGAAATTATTTTCATTGCTTTTTACTCCCACGTCAAAAAATATATAGTTCAAAATCAAATCATAAAATTTCATGTAGAATAACACAGATTTCGGACCAATAGAGGCTTTTACTTTTTTACCTTAAAGAATATTATTTAAGCATTAAAATTGAGCTTTAAGTTTCAAATGCAAAAAAATACAAATTGACTAAAAATTCCCTTTAACGTTTAAGAAAATCCTTAAATTTCCACAAAGATAATGGAAAAAATTAGCTTTAAACATAAGAAAATTCCTTTAAACTCAAACTTTAAGCAATTTCCCCAATTTGACGATTAATTCTCTGGAAATAAATATGAATTCCTCTGAGTGTAGCTTTGTGATAAATTATGTAGGGAAGAAATGAAAAAAAGCTCCCTGTATAGGGGGAAAATGCTTGTCATTCCAGAGGGTATTGATGGTGTAAATATGTAAAGCAGGCGCACAAGAAATAAATTGTATGTAAATGACTAATCAATTTAGTAATTGGTGGATACGCTTTTCCACTCTTTTGCTACCCCATTCGCCTCTATAATTTAGTTGGTGTAAACTTGCCTTTCCTCCACACAATATTTGTCGCACATACAGTGATGACCTCAAAAGAAATTTAATTTAATTCCCTCTCTTCGACTTTTTGCACCCCCTCAACCTCTCCCTCGACGTCCATCAAACTCTCCGCAATATTGTGGGCTTAAGTCAGATGATTAGTTTACATGGGGTGAGTGGCAGATCAATGGGGAATCTATAATGGAGTGAGAATCTATAATAAGTCAACAGACAGGATATCCCGTGCCGCAGGAAGTGCTGGACAAGCGTGCGGATGAGCTTGCAAATGAATTAAATTTTGCAAAATGAAAGGATTTTGCCCCTTGATGCAATAAGAGCTAAATTGATGGTTTAATTGATTTTGTATATAAACAGTGATTGGAATTTAGGGATAATAATAGTAAATAAGGACAATATGCTGCTCTTCATTCTATACCTACTATACCTATATTGTCGTAAATTAATCCAATTATTGACGATTTTTCCATGTGAATCTTAAACTTTAAACATTTTATCCTTTCTCTGCTTTGTTTTATTTTTTTTTTAAATAAAATAAATTGTCTCTTGTAGAGAAAAAAGTATTTTATTTAAACTTCCTCCCCAAGAATAGAAGAAAATATATATTTACATGTACTATTGATGTTTGCAGTACATGGCATTAGAAAGACTGTTGTTGACTGGTAAATTTAATTCAAAACCCATATAAAGATATGAATGACACGTCAAAATTGTGGGAGTAAAACAAGAAATTGTGAATGGATCTGAGGATCATGCTGTGAATTCCTCTCACAGCGCAACCAATCAGGCCCCCTCCCCCTGTTATCCCTTGGCCTGTGTACCCTCCTCTGGAGTTGGTATAAATTGTAAATTGATTTTTGGCGTCACCTGATGGAAATTTGTCGGTTACTCAACATACACATACACCGCATTTCACCATGAGAATTGAATCGGGCGGTGTCGGTAGGGTGGAAGAGGATGGTTTCCTTTCTCTCTCTCTCTCTCTCTCTCTCTCTCTCTCTTGGAATAAAAACCCCAAATATGTAGGTGGATGGCACACGGAGATGAAGGAAACAAGAAGAGAGAAAAAAATGAGAAAAGAAAATAGCAATGTTGGAGGAAAAAAAAACATTCGGAGGAGAAGGAAAGTTGAAAAGTGGATATTACAAGGGAAAATGCCAACACATGGCTGCTTCAGAAAAGCAGTTGTCCAAATAGGGGAATCGTTGGGAGCCAAGGAAGTGATTCGAATAATATGGGATCGTATAAAATACGACTTGGATGTGATGATTATTTGGGTGGGGGAGGTAAAAAGCAAATATATAATCTAATATTGTGCTCCATTTCTCTTTTCATCCAAACTCCCATCACCACACCAATGTGGTGTGCTCACGTTGATTGAACTCTTTCCGCAGAAGATTTTCTTACAGCTCTCCTGTGCAGGAATAGGCAAAAAGTGAAGGAAAATACATTAGAATTAAGTTTGAATTTACTTAAATCTGACATTCTAACACAGAGAGAATTTTTAGAATTATCAGAAAAGAATATTTAGAAAAAAAAACAGATTTATTCTTCAAAAAAGGAAAACAAGGATATAGTCCTGACTTGATATAGACCTTGAAGGAATTTATTCACTTTGAAGCTAAATATTCTTACATCGTTGCAAGAAAATTAGTAGTGTTTAAAGAAATTAATTGGCTTGAAAAGTTTTTAAAAATTGCTTAAAAAATAACTTTAAAAAAAAACATTTAGCATGTTCGAACGTAAAAATCATTGAAAATCTATTTCAAAAATTCAATTTATAATCCTTTCTCTAAATCCTTTAAAATTGTGTCAACAGGATATCTTTCTTCTCAATGTGAAAGTCAAGGAAAATCCACGGGAAGAGCTTTTTCTAAATGTCGTGTAATCCTTTTTTTAATAAACTCAAAAAGACATTTCCTTCCGTGATTTCTTCCCCTGAAAGGCTCAAACAATTTCTGACCCAAAAATGTAAGAGCCCCAAGAATGCTACATACCTATATACATAATAGGTACATATGTATGTATATATGTAGTAAAACCACTACTTTAAGATGTACGCTACATATAGGATGATGGTGGAAAAAGCAGCACAATGTGCTATACCTTCACGTACCGAATGTGTCACAAGTTGTAACGATTCGTTTCTGGTCACCCCACAGAGTGGAGAACATTCACTTTCCCATATAATATGTATGTACATATATATCTATTTCGGCGCGATCTGTATGTAATAAAAGGAGTCCTTATATGCGGTCACGTATCTTCCTATATAAAATGGGTGAGTATATTGTAAAATGTAGAAAGCCGGACCTTAAGTCAAGCGGAAGGAATAAGCATGGAGTAGAATAAGTAGAATGAGGAGTTTGAGCTGAAAAAAAAAGTGTAGAGAAAAACCAAAAAGTAAGTCACATGGACGAAGACCGAACCCTGTATCAGGGAGACACACAGTTACAACATCTATATGGAATGCCAAGAATATTTTTAGGACAAGTTATCTCCTTGTTCTCCCGATTCGGCAGAATGGAGCACAGTGCTCCATAGCCCAGTGTATTGGAGAATAGGAGCCAAAATCAAATAGGAAAATAGACGAAAAAGGCAAGAAAAAAAAGTATATTTCCTTTTCGTTTTATCATACAATTGTAAGGAAGAAGAAAAATGGTTTTCTTCACCCCAAACCATCCCCATGTACCCCATTTTGAAAATGTATTCCAACATGGCGGGCGTTTAACTAATCGAATGCAATGCTCACGAAATGGAAGCGGAAGAATTTTTCGATACAGTTTCCGAGAAAATGTGTTTGGATTGAATGAGTCGAACATAAATTATTCACTTGCTAAAGCTTTCGAAGAGAGTTTTTCTGCAAAAAAAGGGAAAAGGAAAATGTGATGGCAGATGGATATTCCTTTACCATGATTTGTGTTTGGTTTATATTACGAGTTTAGAGGTTGCCTTATGGGTTGTTAAATTAAATTCAGAAATTGTAATTAAAATAGGGGAGAATGGGGTTGTGCTTCGGAAAATCAAAGTTCTGTTTAAAGCATCAAGATTTGTTTAATATTAATTGAATTTTGCATTAAAAATAACTAATTTTAGCTGAAACAAAACTCTTAAAGAGTACCTACATAGTGTACAAGAATATACTTAAAAATCCAACTTGCAAATGAAACAAACAAGAATACTAGTCTATTATTCTTGTAATACTTTGAAAATAAAATGTGCACAGCAGAGTAAATTCCTTTGATGTATCACTATAGGGGAAGTATCTTTTTGTAAAATTAAAATGATCCATTTTGTGCGATTACATTTATAAGTTGTAAGATTTTCCTGGAAAATGGTGTCACTGCACAGCACAAAAAGCTCGAAAATATATACTTTTATGCTCACAATTTCCGCCCGAAGCTCCTTAATGATTAAACATTCTCCATTTTTTTTTCATTTTCTCGCAGGGACAAACGGTGCAGCACAACCACAAAGCCGGTGTGATAATGAGCAGCAGTGATTTGGCTCTGCAAGGGATTACAAGGCATCAAGCCGGAAATTACACATGTATCGCCTCCAACGTCGAGGGTGATGGCGAGAGCAATGTTGTTGAGCTTCGCGTAATGTGTAAGTACCAATTCGTAACATCAAACACATTTTGAAATTACCTCTCTCGGTTTTATGCATTTTAATTTTTTTTTCTCACTCGAAATTACACCTCCCCCAACTTTCATGGTTCACACAAAAATAAAATTACCAAACGCACCCAAATGAAATAAAACAATGTCAACCAACTAACCCACTCTCGTTAGGCGGTATCCGGGTGAAAATAAATTTTGCCAGGAAATGCGGAGAGAGGTCATAAATAAAATACATTGCCTCATTCTTTCACTCCAAGTGAGTTCTTTACTCTAGAAATCCAATAAAATAAAATCTATTAGCACAATCACAAAAAAGGCAAATACACATTGATATATTTCACAATAAGCCCACCATTATCTAGTTTCTTTTTTACATCTTAGACACCCAAATGGGATTGTGTAGCTTTCGTTTAAGAACTTTTGTGGGAGAATAAAAGAGGAAGAACATATTGTCTCGTGTGATAAAATAATTCGTTAGATGTAAAAAAATGTTAAATAATTTTGATTACCAAAAGGAGATTTTATTCAATATTATTATTGAGTCATGGTGTCCTTTGAGGAAACAAGTAAGGCACAGATAATTTTATTAAGGAAAAGGATCAAAAGAAAGTGAGTTAGAATTAGAAGTTTGGTTATGCATATATTTATTTATAATATCACCTCACGAACCGGCGAAATTAAAGCCTTATTATAAAGCTTATTTTAATATTTACTTGACTCTGAATTTTCACAAAAAGGGAATTTTCAGTTGGCTCCATGTAATTGAGACTCAAAAACGACTTTTTACGACGGAATCGTCTTATTCAGACTCAGCTTTTGCCTAATGTAGACTCAGTCTTTACCTAATAGTGACTCAATTTTTAACTAATGTTGACTAAATCTTTACATTCTCTATCTACAAATAATCAATAAAAATTAAGCAATATAGAGAGAGCCGCTCCATATTCTCATCCATTAATATTTCAATAAATAAATCCATAAATTATAAATAAATTATTCAGTTCTTTCTGAGACTATAAAAATGTACAGTATACAGGTGATTTAAAAAAAAAAAAGGATCAAAAGAAAATTAGTTAGAAGTTTTGATATATTTATTTTAATACCAAACCCCCACGAACCGGCGAAATTAAAGCCTTTATGTTACATTAAATGGGGTCCGGAGACTAACGTCGATGGAGATTAAAGCCATTATTATTAAACTTATTATTTACTTGACTCTGAATTTTTATATAAAAAAAAGGAATTTTTATTTTATGGATCTTTTTTATCCAAATTCTGAAGATCCAAGGACACTCTTACAAATAATTAATAAAAATTAAGCAATAGAGAAAGCTTCTCCTCCACATTCTCTTTCATTAATGTTTTACTAAATAAATCCATAAATTATTAATAAATTATTCAGTCCTTTCGGAGACTATAAAAATGTAAAAAATATTGCATTATTCAGATCTTTTAGCAAAAGATTAAAAATTCTCCAATATTTTATTCATAACAAAGTAGCAAAAGAAAGTGTAGGAAGACAAATAAATTTGAGAATTTAGGTCGTATTTGAGGGACCTTCATCAAAAAGATAGCGATAGGGAGGGGATAAAGGGATATCTAAAAGAAAGGATAGGATGAGACGAGGAAGTTGAATATACTTATCACCTGAAATTCTATTTACAAATGAACACACCAGTGTGAACAAAAACCAAAAAAAGGGATGAGAATAAAAATCTCCAATTTCCCCAGTATATAGCACAAGAGATAGTCAAGTTCAATAAAATGCCTGTTTATGTAAACCACACCGAAACACTTCTGTGAACTGTCTGCAGAGGGTAGCGGTGGGATGGGGAGAGGAGTATGGCATTTAATGAACGCGCCCGAAATCCACGGGAAACTTATAAAAGCTTTTCCTCGTATGCATCGTCGGGAAGCAAACTACCATGGCACCAAACTCCAGCATTTTAGTACTTACCTAAAGGTATGGGAAGAAAACTCGTATGGCACTGTGAAAATCCGCATATATACGTGAAAATGGAATGTGATGGAATTGCAGAGAGATTTGACTTCCTCCTCCTTCATAGGATGACACCACGTATAAAAGTGATTTTTCTTCTCAAGCCCTTTTTTTGTCTCTAAAATAATGCCTCCTTTACCCTATAATATAGGAAAATGTCCTGGAAAATGCAGAGATTTGCTAAATTTATCCCACAATGGGAAGCATAATTTGTTAGAAATTAAATTACAGGCTTTAGGTTTTGATGCTTTTTGAGGACGTTGACTGGTGCCTCAAATAATTGGGAGGTAGTCCAAACTAATAGGGCACAAAATTGCCCATTCAATCCAATCAGTACACATCAAAGGCGTGAATTTCATGTCAAAATCTGAACTTCAATCCTGAACCTTTCAGTGTCTGAAAATAAAAGAGCAATAAAAACGCTTTCATTTTGCATTCCATCGATACCCATGTCAGATAGAACAATATTTTATACTACCGAGAAGTCACTCTAGTAACCGCACATATGCATTTATGTAGTCTTTTTTACTTACATATATAAAAAAAATTAATTGCATGAATTTGCAAAAGGGGAGTTTTGCAATTTCATTAAATATATAACACAAACTACATATATTACATATGCACATTATATATATAAAAAGCTGTTTTTCGTTTTTCGGACGTCAAACACTACATCCCAGGGAGAGATGGTTGTGAGTAAAACATTGGAATCTCGTTTTTCTCTCATTCCGGTGTGTTTATATGTGAAATTGAAACTTTGTTGTAAAACTAATTAATCGCAGAGTGCAAAAGTTTCCACCCAAAGCACCCGTTTTGCGGAGTATTGTGCCATCTATAGTTTTGGAGTAAAATGCCCTTATTTGAATTCTAACATCAAGCCAATGCATAAATATATTCGTGGAAATGTATATTTCAGCATAAGGGTGCCGACACTAAATAATTCGAGCGAAGGGGTCAAAAAACTAATTAAAATAGTGTACAATAGTTGTAAATAAAGTTTTGCTCACCCTATCACTCCCATTTGCATCACTCGCTTGGCCTTTATTTATTGATTTTAGGGTTGTGGCGATGGGCAAAATGGAATGAGGGTTAAATTTAAATTTAATTCATTAGGAGATCTACTCTTCAATCTTTTGCTCTATTTTGCCGAATAGGTGGTAATTATTTAAATTTAGGGGAGATTTGGGTAGAGTTAATCTCAACTTTCAAGAAAAGCTCGGAAAGCTACTCTGCAATGCAAGAGTTTCTCACAGTCAAGTAGGAAAATTGTTTTTTTTCCTCCAGGGAACGTCAGGAAAATTCTTAATTCTGTAATCAACAAATGAAATTTTCCAGAGCTTTCAACACTCTGTGTACCATCCTCAATGGCTGATGAAGGATAATTTATTCAATCAAACATACAAACAAAGAAAAAATGACATTTCTATAAAATTTCTCGTTAATAATTTGATTCTTTTTAAAAAAAAAAAATATTATTTCAAAAAATTTAATTTAATTAAAAGAAATAGTAACATGTAGCCCCTAATTCCCCTACTTACCGTCATATTTTTCTTTCAATATACATTTGAAAGTCAATACAGACAATTCCTTAAGTCCTTTTTGCAAAAGTTCAAAGTTAGCTTTCCTCATCAACTTTTGAGTGTTCGAGATTAAGCTTTTATATAACAATAAGGTACTGAATTCCTGATTAACACAAAAACTTTTACTCCAACTTCCTCTTTTCTTTTTCCATATAATGTACCTTTTTGTAATTTCCCATTATTGGTCCACTTTAAACAGTTCGATAGAGTTTATATAAGCAAAATCCTTAATTCTCATGTAATATGCAATGTTAGCCTCAAAAATTTTCCAAGTGAGTAAAAATGAAGAATTCAAAAAAGAATTTTTTAATTTAAATTTTTCCCTAATTACTTATGCTGATATATGAAATGATTTAACAGAAATAAAATCAACAATGTTCAGTAATTCTATGCTTGATAAGAACCAAATAAAAAATCGAACACAAAAGGTTTGATTTCAATCATCATCTCTGCTGCATATTAAACGTAATTAAAATGTCTATTATTCCATATTAATTGAGGTAGGTATTTGATTAATAGGATTTCGAGTAAATTCCTGATTAGCTATGATATGCATAATTACGTATGTAATGAATGTTAACATACATATCAATCCACATGATCCAAATGCTAATAATGCTTGTTGACTTGGAGTTTACTGTCCGCAACCCCAAATTCAATTCAAATACAAATTTTTCATGAAATAAAGATTTCTCTTATTTGTTACCACAAATCCCATAACTTTTGCTGAATTTCTTACAATAAAATAGCATATTGAATAAACAATCACTGTGGAGAGTCCTTCTTGTTACCTTTTTTTACTGACGCAGCGTTTGCATGTGTGATAATACCGCCAGATCAGACCTATGGGAATTTATGTATGTATTTGGCCAATCTGCCAGGGAAAAAAAAAGGAAAAAAAAGTGAATGGGTTGATCTGAGAGGCAGAAGATGTGTAAACCCAAAAAAATCAAATGACTTCATTTACGGTCCGAAATCAGACTCCGTTTTCCATTTGCACAGCACACGTTTGGGGACCAACATCTTCGCCACTGTTCAAGTCGTAAAATTTTAAGACACCCCTCTGATTTATCCCCCACACTTTTTTTCCCCACAGGTTAGGGTGACACTCATGAAAAAAAATCCATATGTGGAGTGGAATGAAATGTCCATAAATACAACATCCACCCATAAAAAATTTAATGCCGGACCCACAAAATACACGCAATCACTTTAATAAAATCTTCATGAGTATCGTTGACCGTTTTTTATTGTAAAATCAAAGTTCCTATATATAGAAAAAATATCTATGTGATTTTTTCACTGTTTGTTTTCTTTTAACATTATTTTGCATTTTCATTGATTGGAAAGAATTTATAGGTGAAGCTTTTTGACTTCTCTCCTGACTTTGCGTCAATGTTCAATGTTGAAATAAAATTAAATATGCTCATCCAGAAGTTCCTTTATTAATTATAGATTATAATAAGTAATATTCTGGACAGACAGAATGATTAAACTTTTCAACTCATTTCAAAATAATTTTCCTAAAAGCTTTTAATAGAAATATTTACATCAGGGAAGCTTTTTATATATATATTTTTCATAAGCTGTCAAAGATAAATTCCAGAAGAAAATGAGATGAATAGTGTTGAAAAATTTATAATACCTAAAAATAGAAGAAACTTTTATAATAACTTTATAACTTATAACTTTTACAGTCTTGATTCATCCCTCAGTGAAAGCTTGAAAATTGTCATAAAAACAATTTATAAGAGCTTTTTTGCTTTAAATGTAGATTTTAAAAAATCATAATTTTTGTAGGAGCCTTGTACAAATTTACCTGTATATAATACCTTTAATTTTCTATCAATGCAGTAAGAGAAACACCTACAAAATTATTTAAACCAAAAAATTAACGTTGATTTATTTTTAAAAGAAAATTTAAAAAAAAATGAAAAATAGATTGAATCTGTCAAAAATCTTTTCTGTCCTATTTAAGAATTTTAGGAATGTAAGACTTTTAGTATAAATAATGTTAAAAATATTGAAAGATTTTTACATTTCTTTTCTTTCGTGTTAAAGAAAGACATTTTTCCAAATTTCCTCAGAAAATTTCCAAACGCGTTTTGGAAAAACAAATCGTTTGTTTCTTTATTCTGACGTATAAGAAAATTCAAAAAAATACTAATCTTACAACTGCTTTTGAGTTATAAGAAAAGAAAAGATTTGTGACAGAAATCGATCTCGTTTCAGAAAATGCTTCAGAAATAACAAAAGCTCATTGCAAAGCTCCCTATGTAATTACATGGCAAATGATAAAAATTCTTCAAAATATTTTGTTAATTTTTCATTTTCTCGCTTTAAAATTCACCTAAAAGTTAGAGAATAAAATTTTGATTAAAATTTAATTCATATCAATTTGAATTTAAGTAAAATCTCCCTCCTAATTCTACTTTTTAAATGAAAATCCATTCATAAAGCTGCGATACCGCCAAAGTCAAAATGTCGATAGCTACATACATACATATGGTAGGTAGTATAGTCATGTATATCCATTTGGCAAAATGCCCTGTGAATCTTGTTATGACGTGTCTATAAAACGCAAAGTCAATCCTGCAAAGAAAACACCCCCAAATAAGCTGGGGCTAAAACCGGAGGTTTTTGCCCTCACCCGCCTCGAAAACGAAAGAAAATAAATATGGAATGCTTTCATTCTTTTCCCACGCAACCACCGACTTTGGGCAATTCTTCATTGATTTTGGCTCCCCATTTCTATACACACTGGAGGGTGTGTGTTTGACGAAGAGATTTCTCCATCATCTTGTGTGTGTGTGCCCACAAGGAGGCATTGTTTGACAAAATGAACGATTTTTTGCGATGAAAAGACGATAAACTTTGACAGGGTCAATTTGGGGTGGTGGCGCGAAAGTTGCGGGGGTGGTTGTTCCTTTCAAATTGCACAATACTTGAAAGGTATATAGGTGACTTTTCTTTGGGTGGAAGTGGGGGAGATGGCATAGGGTACTAAAATGTGAGCCAACTATGTCGGTTTGTCGGGATGGAGGGTGGGAAATGAGGGAATAAAAGACTGCCATGTAATAAAGCTGAGGGTGGCAGAAAAAAAGGAGATGAAGGAAAATATTGGTCGACTGTTGATTGTTGTTTGTATTCTTTGCTTTTTCCTCACAAAATTTCTTCATTGTGCTCTACACTTCTCCAGTTCACCCAAAACTGTGAGTGAATTATATCTTGGCCTATTTGCTGAACGGTGCCGGGGTCTTCCCTCGGAGCTATTCCGCCCACGAGACTTCCCTTGATGATTAGGGAATGGTTAGGAGGAGGGTGTGGGAAAGGGAAAAGCGAGGGCTTCTTGAATGTGGGCATTGATTCTCCAACATTGAGGCATTCCCATCAGGAAAACATTGTTGATGTGGTTATTTCAATATTGATTGAGAATTTCAATTGAATATGGATGAATTCATATGATAATTTACAAAATGGTTTTGATAATTTATTTTTTCCGTTACGCCACACTGATATATTACCGATAATCAACAGAAGAAATCGCATATGGAAATATGCTGAATAATATAGGAAGACATTTTCCTGTTAAGATTTTTTTTTTTTTTTCGAGAAAGAGTTGGTGCGGGGTTTATGAAGAAGAGGAAAAAGTGGAGAAAATATCAACAAAACTTTAGGGAAAATAAATGGCAGTACCTTACTTTCACATATTATATCCTTTTGTGGGTACACGGTGAAGATAATCAATATCGCAGAAAAGGGTTTATATGCGGAAGGAAAGGAGAAAAATGGCATAAACAAAAGAAATATAGCTGAAATAAACGAAGAGAAAAGAAGTAGGTAGACTCTCTCTCTCTATTTTATATCGCACACTATATATTTCCTAATGTGCTAATATATTTTAACCATACTCATCCATTCCTTTCATACGCATTATAAATTATTTACAGCGCGGAAGAAGTCAATGATTAAATATTGAAGAATTTAACTTAATTTAAAATTCAACTCTCCGCCAATAAGCAAATGAATATGAATTGGAATACCTAAAAGCTCCCCTCTACTCCCTTTTTATCCCGCACACTGGGCTTGCGGAGCTTCCGATGAGCTTTAGCGTTCAGCAGAGTTAACTTTATACATATAACTCAAACTGTTCACAGAGTGTTTGTTTTTTCATACACTTGTCTATGTACTTATAAACGAAAATGAATTTTGAATTTTTCATGAACATCCTTCATTTTAAGCGCAAAACTTTTTTTTATTACATATATACACACAGCATATACTAATGCTTATTTTCCTTTTTAAATCTGGAATTTCAATCTCGCTCCTATATATTTTATCGCATCATGTAGTTTTTTTTTCCTTAAAACTATTTTATGAAAATGCTTTTTACAGTTTCTTTTGAAAAGACCAGAAAAACTTCTGAAGAAAATCAGGAAAATATTGCATTAAAAATATAAACATATATTTTGTTTTGATGTAGAGCTTTTTATGCTACTTATGTTATCTGTTTTACTATATATCAAAATATATGTACATAATTGCTATACATAAGTACATACATGATACTTATAGAAGAAGTAGGTCATTATATATATTTTTTTTAAATAAAAAGAATTAAAACGTTATAGGTACCATAAAAGAAAACGTTTTAATGCTATAAAGAACGGATTGAAAATGTAGTAAAAAAAATAATAAATTGAAAAAAGGAAATAAATTACTTTTCTACGTTGCAATATAATCAATATCCCGGGTGCCACCCGTTGCGTTCATATTGGCTCGAAAGCTCCGCAAGTAATATTATTGTTTCCCAGTATTGTTTCTAATCCGGATTTACACTTTACACATAACTATGTAGGAACTATGTGAGCACGCAACGATACTTTATATACATACATATGAATGATTTCCATTGAAATAACGTCACAATTATGAAAATAAAAATATACAAAATAAAACATTTATGAAAAATGAAATGGAGAGATTTTTTGAAAACCATGCAAGGGGGAGGTTTGGAGCATATAGACTATATTGTATGTATGGTGATTTATATTCCCTTCTTTTTTCTCTCACCCCTTAAAGATAAGCCAATCTGTCGTCCGGACCAGAAGCGAATTTATGGTGTGGCACGAAACGAACCGGCCGAGATACTGTGCGAAGTGGACGCATATCCAGCTCCAGAAACATTTAAATGGTCCTTCAACAACACAGCAGAAACATTCGATATGCCCCAAAGTGGATACAGGGTCCACTCTGCCCAGGCATCCACATTAACGTACACACCTGTGAAGGTAAATTTACATCTTCTCATCCACCCTCCCCGCATATCCTGACCTATTATTTCCCTGTGCCTCGCACATTCTTCTATACAAACACAAAATGGGGAGCACACAGTCCACCGCTCATGAGATTATTGATCTAAATGCTCGCTACTGGGATCGGACAATTGATATATTAGGGAAGCTTTAAACCTGTAAAATACAAAGGGGGAAACCAAAGGGCTATACCTGCGCTATTAAGGGGTGCAAAAGTAAAAGAGCAACGTAGATTTTCTATCTTTATAAATGCTTAACTGGGCTGCATATCAACACGGATTACGATAAATCTAGGTTATTTATATGCAATATATGTATGTATATATGAAATATGTACATAGTATATATATTAACTTTATAACATTATAAAACTAGGGAATTAACAGATTTGAGTAAGATGAAGTAAGCGTACACGATAAGGCGTATTAATTGTAAGAAGTAAGATGAAATAATGAAGGAGTAAAAGCGAGTAAGCATAAGCAGAATTCACATAAGATTGTAAAATGCGTAAAGTAAAACTATCAACGAATTTTCAGTTGCGTAAGAACATAACTATGATTTTAACAAAATAGTCTTACTTATTGCGTAACGGATATAAGTTAGTTGAGTAAACTCAGCAGGAAAGCACACATGTACTAGAACCTTGAATATTGACATAAGTGTTTCTTGGGGCGTAACAAAAGAAGAATCTAACCTCATTGGGATTCGTAGACTCAAAAGCAAATGGCGGCCCATTTTTTTTTAAATGGCGTCTTTTTTAACCTAAAAAAAAGGTTTTAAGTACGTTATTCTAAGGACGACTGTCCAGAGTTAAAAGAAACTGAAAAAAGCTAATCTAAATTTGAATTCATAACAAGATATGGTGACATATGTATATTACCTATTAAAATCAACTCCCGCGTGTAGTTAATAAATTTTGATATTATGCCTCCTAGTTTTTGTGCCAGTATCATCAAAAATTGCTGCTCATACTGTTTTATTTTAAAATCAATCACCTAGTTCTCTGCTCTTGAAGTTATGATAACACATATAATAGGAAAAAAACACGGCTATGAAAAACTAATTACAATTTTTCCACGAAATTGCGCTTTCGAAAATATTTGACTTTGCGCGTGCTTATTTGCAAAATAATGCTACAGACACCACTGCATCAAAATTGAGATTTTAATTACTTGCCTGTGGTTTTCTCATGTATACTAATTTTTTTACTCTTTTAATGCATTTAGTGTATAATAATAATGAGGCAATTATGGAATATTGTTAATTTTACGTTAAAACTAATGAAGTTTGAGGTTATGTTTTAAACATAAAGTAAATACGGTGCCAAATTGAAGTTTTTCGTGTACAAATTCTTACTAAAGAGAAGTTTAACATAAAAGATATGCGTGTGAGCGTAAGAAATTGTTTTTTTAATGCTTTTTCGACAAAAAGAGACAATAAAATGAAACTTTAATTTACGTTTTCACACCATAACAAGATTAATTTATTAAAATAATCGAAAGAATGAATAAAAAATAATAAATTATCTTCTTACATTTACCATTTATTATTTACGTTTTTAAAGTAAGTTCCCTTTTAAATATATAGTGACACTTGTAAGTTTTTAAATCAGTTCCAATTGAACATTTTTTTTACTAAAAAATATAGGTAGGTATAGATTATATATCTTTCATCGAATGTTAATTCAACCACTATATTTCATCTCAATTCGTGAATTATTTGTCCTTACATTTAATATTCCTAGGATCTCATTAAACCTTCTAATTTTAAGTAATTGTAACCTGTTTTAAAAACTTTTTTAGTATTTTTTTACTAAAAAGTTCAAAAAGCATTTTTTTTACAAGAAAATAATTCTGTTAGGTACAGAATAAATCTTAAATATATTAATAAGCTCATTATAGTATTATCCATTGATAGTTTTACTCACAACACCCCGTTTTTCAAAATTAGTAGTGTTGCTCTTCATTATATGGGCACAGGGGTTGTCGAAAATATTCATTAACAGCCAGTAACCTAATTCCGTATAGCCATAATTGAAACTCATTCAAAGTTTATGAAGACCACACGTAACCACGACTGAGCCTGGAAAGTTCCATGGCAAACGTTTGTCAATCCACTGGACCGTGATTAAAAATCCTGTCGGGAGGGAAGTTGGGGACAAATTACGGTGTATGTAAATTATGCACAAGTCTCTCTTCCAACCATGAGCTGATTCACTCTGTGAATCCTCCAGTTCATGTTGTAGTGGTTAGGGAGGGGGGGGGACTATGTGTGGTAGGTCCTGGTTTGAAAGTATATTCCTTAGAGACGTGCTGAGGGAGATCAATATGATTTTATTAAAATGTACATATATATGTATGTATGTATTTAAATTATTCCGACTCCACATTCTCCGTGTTGAGATGTTGCACAGTGGGCGTCTTGTCTGTGTGACCAAATGTGTCAAGGCGCCAATGATATCTCAACGGTGTCCTCGGGTGTTGGCAAAAGTTACTTTCCCATCCCAGTAGAATGAAGGATATTCCCAGAGTCAGATGCAGCACCTCCATCTTGCCTATACTATATGTAGGTATAGAAAGTTTGTGCTGAGGGTGTGTATAAGGGAAATAGCTCAAGAGTCTGCTGGTACATGGGTATTACGGGGTGGGATGGGAGTGTATGTGCTATGGGGGAAATATAGATATGTGGGGTGTATGAGCAGGAGTGGCTAAGAGTTTCGCTTTCGGGCTCCTAAATATCGCTTCCAACAATCCATTGGGAGCGAAATGGCTGGACTGTATGTGCACAAAGTAGCGATGTCTCAAGCAGAGTCCTCATGCATATTTAACGTTATCAATTTATGGGACCAGGCGGGCACAAGTGGAATGAAAATTTCTCTCTCAACTGAGGTGAAATTATATAAAATTTATTGCGCTACGGCAAATTTTTATTTTATCTCATTCTATTTTAATTTTTCACTTTTTTCCCGCCACTTGGCTGTGCCATACTTTAATTGCTCTTGCCATCCTTACCTTTCGACGACTTCGCGTTAGCCATTGAAAATTGAAAAGCACACAATAAATCGTTGAAAATGAAGATTTCTCCCAATTCGGGAATTTTTTTCGACTGCCAATGGCTCTTCTAAAATTAAAGTCAATCATAACGCGTCCAGTTATAAGAGTTGGTGTCCCACAACGTATAGAAGTTTGTTTATGCGATGTAATACTATTTGTGAGCAGAATTAGTAGGCAAAGTTGATTTTTTTGTGAAATTCAGCAATTTGATGCATAAAAATGGTCATATCTCTAGTTCTATAACACCTACAGAAATTTCGTGACTAGTTTTGGAAAGGTCCTGAAATAAGCTATAATATGATATATATCTCAGTGATTTTCAAGGTCACCCGTAGAACACAAAATGGCGGATTTTTGTTTCACAAAAAGAGTTTTTCGCACTTTTCGTCCTGAAGAAATGGTTCTAGAGGTTTCTGATGTTTTAGAAACTTGTAGATAATTGCGAAACCTTTAATTTGATACCAAGTTGAGTCAAATCGGGCAAGCGGTTCAAAAGATATGGTGCTTAGAACTTTTCAAATGCAAGAATTTTTCAAATATCCATATCTTCTAAACGGCGACATAGATTTTCTTCATTTTCGGACTGGTGAAAGATATTGAGTCAGGCCACAACATATCAAAATTTAAAGAAAATCGATGATGGGGATTCGGAGATATTGCCCCTTAAAATTAGGCAATTTTTGTTTTTGATTTTAGCGCCTCTTGCGGATGTTTTTGGAACTTGGAATGTTCTAGACAGTTGTAGGGCTTCCCAATACCTTTCATTTGACACCAAGATGGTTAAAATCGATCAAGCCGTTCTCAAGTTATATCGAAAAAACACTTTTTGCTTTAGACCGCCATATTTGCTAAACGGCTTGACCGATTGTCAAGTATGAATTGTTGATGAAAACGTCTCACTGAGCCCTATAACATACTAAAATTTCAGACCTCTAGCTATAAGGGAACTGATTGACGGTGTTTCAAAATGGCGGACGGCGGCCATCTTGGATTTTAAAAATGCGAAAAAATGAAATTTTACACCCACATTTCTATAGAAAACTTCAAACCGGAAGTCTCTATCTGTTACCGTTCTTGAGCTATAAGGCAAAATGTGGAGTCCGGGCCGGCAGGCCGGCCGGCAGGCCGGCCGGATCAAAATTTTTCCACCACCATTTTCAGAATGTGGGTTGTCTAAAACGTGCTCATACTAAGTTTGAGCCCGATCTGAGGTGGTCGGTTTTTCCGACGATTACAATACTTGGTGTTGGCCACGAAGTGGAACACCAACTAATATGAACAGAGATATCGAATTGGGAAGGAGGGGAAAAAATTGAGAAATGAAATTCGCGATTTCGATAAGCTCAACTCTGTGACGAAAACACATTTTTCATATCGGGGGAATTGCACAGGAAGACGAATATGACAGATATCAGGAGATAGAGACAAAAGTGAAAATTATATTTCAATTTTTTTAATGTTTCCCGGAAAAATTCATAAAAATTGGGTGCTGTCATTTTCAGACAATATAAAATAGAGGATTGTTTATTTTTTAAATTTCTCCAAAAAGCTTAGTCAATTTTGATTAATTCACTAAAGTGGAAATACGGGAAATACATATAATTTATACTATATTATGTATATATGTATGTACAGTACATATATAATCAGTATTCAATCGAATGGCTTTTGTATATTAAATTTCTTTTTCAAACATTTTTTAAATGATTATTTATGTTTTTTTTTACTCTACGTAGCTAAGAAGTAGGTACTTGCTGCACAACTGTCCTTAATACCTAATCTTCGATTCCTTTCATCATTTTATCTTAGAAAAATATTTTTTTATATAAGAAGAAATTCCTAATTAAATGTTTAAGTTTAATATGAATATAAAATTATTATAAACATTCTCAGAGCTTTTAAAAAGCTTCAACCTTATTTGCATAGTGCTGATGTTAGACAATACTTCATTGTTAATTCTTGAAAAGAAGATTCTAACTGTAGGTATGTAGCTTTTCCATCCCTGCTTCTCTTTCGTCACAGATTTACTGTGTAACACACAATGATGGCTACAGCAGCTGTTAACGAACCACCCCCCACTGTGAGGGCAACCCTAAATTAGATCTAATTATATTACCCCTTAAAATATTTTCGTATTTAAGCTAAGAATAGAATGTAATCCACGTATGAGGTGAAGAACCTTAAAAAGGCTTTCAAAGTTTCTTTTTTTAGCACTCAAAAGATTAAATTTTTACCTCAACCCATTGGCTTATGTATAGCAGCAAAATTCGCTGCTTTTCCTGCATAAACTGCGGGTGCTTTCTTCTCACTTTTCAGTGAAACAACACAGCAAAAGTGACAGTATCCATTTTATCCATGAGACGTTTTCTGAAATCAACTTTTCACCGCCCCGTTCTATGCTTTCCCGAGTCACCCCCGTATCAACCTGATGCTATCTATTTAACTATCGTCAACGCCCCCCGGTTGACCTGGTGTGCTGTGAAAAGGCATACGGAAAGTCCATTTTCAGTCATCAAGATATGTAAGTGGATAAATTCGTTATGGCGCTCGGGTAGCACTGTTGGTCCCCATGTGCTGGCCACATTGCTCAAAATCACATCACAGACCAAATTCAACGTGATGGGTTGTATTGAGATTGTTTTTAGTATTATTAACCTACATTGGGAGCTAGAAATTGAAAACACTTTAAATGAAAACAAGGTGAAATGTATTCAGTTTTATTTAATTTGAACCGATTATTTTGACTATTTTTATGAATCAAAGCATAATTTGTTGTATAAGACTAGCTTTTAGATAATGCTATTGAAATATAATTAACGTGTTAATATGTTTTGAGGGATTGATTAGCTTCTAAATCATTTTAAGTACCTATCTAAATACAACTTTTTACTATATTTTTTTTATAACATATTTGTAAAATTGTTTTGAAATTTTAGTTTTAATTTATGTGTACGGAACAATCATCATATTTTCCATGAAAAAAAACTTTTTTCATATTATGTAATTTCTTTAAATCCCATTTAAGACACAAAGTAAGATAAAAGATAAAAAAATCAAGAACAAAGAAAAGTGCAATGATTGTTGGAAAATTCTGAAGAGCTCTTTGCTAAATTGTTCATTTAATGCAAAACATAAAACGTTATGTTGAGTATGCACTGAACAGAATACTTTAGTCGTGCAATCCAGGATAGAAAAATTTCACCAAAGCTAATTATCGTCAAAGGGAATTTTTTGTGAATTAATTTATTACTTCACTCAGATTTTTTTAATAGGGGAACATAGAGTAATTTGATCTTCTTTACACATTTAAGACTCAGAGGTGTACTCAGTTAATGCAAGAAGGTATTTTTCTGTTGCATTCGCATTTGTAGAGTTTAACAATTTATTCGATTCCAACGATTTATGTTTCTTTTCTAACGTTAACCTGTTTCAACGCTTGACGTTTTCAGATTTAATTAAAGCACCAAACAATCCCCGTTCCAAAATGAGTTAATTTGCTTAAATTATATAATTAACACCCATCTCCCTAAGAGAAAATATATATAAACTAATCTCGTGCATAAAAAAAATTAAATTAAACTTGGCACCAAACTCTCCCTGAATTATCTTAACCTCATTGAAGAAAACTTAAAATGCAAAATAAGCATAGCTCGACAGGTGAAAGATGGTGAAGTTGAGTTAAGAATGATGCAAAAGGGAGGGGATGACGCGCGGTAAGAATTGAAAAATGAGCAACTACAGGGAGCTGCAATATCATCATCTTCCCTTTTGCACTTTATTTACGTGAGCGCCAAACGAAGACTTGGCACAAGGGATGTCGTAGGGATGATAAAATGCGGAAAATCTCCCCCGGATGGGGGAGGAAGAAAAAAATCAATTTGCCCACAGAAAGGACTCTTGGCGGGTACATAAAGGAAGACACCAACGATGACAGGCAATGATGAGAAAATGAATTTATCTCGTGGTTGCATTGGAAAAATATCCAATGGAAAACTTTTTCAATATACATATACTTTAATATATAACACACAATTTTTCGCCTCTACAACGCACAATAGAGATTCTACTTTTGTATAGTTTCCACGTTTTTTACCCTCCCCCCTCCTCCTGTGAAGTTCTATCTGTTGCTAAAAGTTCAAGCAGACTCCAATGAACTTTCACTTGCTTAAATGTAGGTAATTTTTTTCTCGGGAAATTTATTATTATTCAATTTTTATTCTGATAATTCTATTTAGAAAAAAAAACTGATTCAGTTAAAACAAATCCATTGAAATGTTCTTTCAAATCCCATTATTGTCGTGCAATATGAAGCTTTTTCATGGGAAAATTGTATTATGTACCTATGTATGTAAAGTGAGAACTAAGAAAATCTGTGTTTTTTAAACATACACAAATTGAAATTGATCGGATGTTGCGTTCTATAAACAACAAAAGCCCGAATCTACACGCGCAATATCCGCTAAGCAATGGTATATAATGAAATTTGATCTGCATCTGATGGGCTTGGAGGTGCGAGGTGCGGAGGAGTAGCAGTAGCAGCAGCAAAAAAAAATGGTCCTATAGCGAAAATTCACACGAAAGTGCGGGAAAAGCGTTGTGTACTCTCACGGTAGTGAGGTGGCGCGGTGCAAAAAAAAACGAGGGAAATTCAAGGAATAAAAGGGGTATATCGAGTGTGGGGTGTGATGTAGGAGGAACTGTATGCCCCCGCAGGTTCATTCATACATGAAATTGTGGTGTTGGGAGTCTGTGAGTTTTCGGGGAGTGTTGTGGGGATGCTGGCGGCCTGGAACGAGGACGAGGGAGGGAGTGGATAGATGACAATGTGGTGTAGGTTGTACTTTTGTGAAAAGCTACCCAGCAACAATACCGTCGAAAAAGTGCTTTTTTCCTTTCTATATATTGGGGAACTCTCTTTGCCATCCGCATGGTGGTGTGGAGGAGCGAGCTTGCTAGGAGTAAGGGTAGTATGTGCGGGAGCAGCTGAAGAGTGAGCAAAAAGGAAAATGTATACGGAACACAAAAGCGGGTCGAGTATGTTAACTGAATTAGGTTTTTTTTTTACTCCCGCTTTATACCTTCCCTCATCCACCCTGTCGGCTTTCTACCCTCCCTATGAGGTTTTTTTTGCAAATGGAATTTAATTCTATACACATTTTCATATGTGATAGCATTTTTTTTTGTCCGCTACCGTGCTAACATTCACTCAAAACTTCCTGTTTACTTTCATGTCTTTTCCCCGTTCAACACAATTTTCACATTGTGCACCGTACAACAACAATTAAATACATAAAAAACTCAACAGGAAATGGATTTTGGCACAATTATGTGCTGGGCAGATAATGTTGTTGGGCAGCAGAAGGAGCCCTGTGTATTCCATCTGATAGCAGCAGGAAAGCCAGATATACCCTACAATTGCACGCTGATCAACCAGACGTCGGATTCGTTGGAAGTCGATTGTGCAGAAGGTGAGTCGTTGCTTTTTTGCTTATATATAGTTCTTTTAATCCAGGTTAAACGAATTTTCGATAAAAGCTCTACCATCTTCTACTTGCGATTAAGCTTTGAATGAAATTTAAATTTGCTTTTAAATTCTAAGAAGACAATTTAATTATCTTTTTGATTGTCTTCAATAAATCTTATAAAACATAAAACTTTTAAACAGAACGGAAAGGAATTTATTCATTTCTCAGCTATAATGACGATATTAAATGATACACACGACTTTTTCGATTTAAGACTTCGCTATTGGAATTGGACAAGTTATTATGTTATCTAGTAAAGCTGTCAGTTAGAAAATATTTGATATTTTCATTATTAGCTTTTATTCTGTACTACTTTTCGGTGGAAATAAAAAGCTTTACTATTCGGTTTGCTGTTGTTAGCCATCGGGCATGACACAGAGGGCCTGACCTCTTCTTAGCTAATTTTCTGCTAAATATCCTTGAGAAGATGGCGTTTGCCATATCTAGCATGTAAGATTGATCTGTGCTTAGGGTAACACCGTCTAAACCTGGAATTTTTAATATCCGGAGATTGGTTTGTACTCTACGTCATTAGTTAGTCCGGTTGGCTCCTCCAGGATTTCTACATCACTTGTCAAAATGTAAGAAACGGAAGCTCATTTACATGCAGCAAACAAATAAGCCATTGAAGAGGTTTTCCCAGCAGACGCTCAATTTGGCTTAATTGCTTAATTTTTCGGCCCTGTGTACACTACAGATCCATAGTATCCTAGAACTTATAGAAATCCCTAATCTGACCATTCCTACAGGGTCTTGAAAATTGCTACTCATTTAAATTGTTCCAATACGTTTTGTGAGACAGCACGGTAAGGAAATTTCTTTTAGACATTTTCTTGCACGATTATGGAAATTGAGATAATTTAAAATATAAATTTTTAAATTAACTGCTAGTGAGTCTAAGAATTTACTCTGTATTACACAATTTGTAATACAGTCAGATATTGGTTAGCCGCACATCGGATGTACTTCTTATGCTCATTAATCTTAATGGGAAAGAAGAGTACATTCGACGTGATGCTAACCAATATCTGACTGTCTTGACTTTTGTGTAGAAAAATCTACTAAACGATTAAAAATAGAGAATACAATGGCCATATTTCTAAAGATAATGATAATTTCTGAAAAAAGCCCATTTTCTATTGCTCCAAAATTTAATTTTTAAGTGAAAGTTTTGCGTTTATTTTCGTATTTTTATTTATTTTTGTAAATCTCGTCCCACACTTTAACAAAGCCTCAAAATGAATAAACTCCTTTACCCGCAATTGTAAATAAAATCAAATAGACAAAGTATAAACCCGCAGTACTTGAATTTACAGAATCAATCTAAAATTTTATTCTGCAAAAGTTCAAATGAATTACATGGAAGATAAATTTTACGATGAATTTTACTTTCATCTACGTCCATCCATCTGACCATCTATCTCCACTGTTTTATACTTTATGTATATAGCAAAAAGCTCTTCGTGTAAAACACTGCGGGGTAAAAGTTGTAAACGATACCAACGACACCACTAGATTCTAACCATTTTCTCTCTGCCTGCATTCAGTCACAAACAGCGTTCGGCAACTTTTCCCTTTTTCGGAAAATTTGCAAATATGGATGAAACCGTGTGAAAATACAGAGAGAAGTATACTTTTGTATAAAAGAGAACGCTTTTTTGTGATACAGCAAAATACACTGTGTCCCCCTTTCTATGTGCTCTTTCGCCAAAATCTCAATTTAAGTGCAATTTGTGTTAAAGTCCAATGTGCTATGTATAGTTATATGCTTCAAAAAGTTTTCTCGCCATGCAAAAGTTAATCAACATCGGGAGACGATGGGAATTTCCCATAGAGGTTTCTATCACATGTTAGGATTTTCTTCGCCGCAACTCTTTTTGCACACATATCGTCCCCGGGGACCTTATCGATTGGGTTAAAGGAGAAATTTTACTCTTACGGTTCAGACTATGCTTTAACGATGTTGTGCTTAAAGTCTCCTTCATTTTGCGCAACTATAATTCATTGGAATTAAGAAGACAAGGACGCTCCATGTTAATTGCATTTTTTAGTATTTTACGAGATACTAGGGAACTATTTTGCATACATAAGTAGGTTAAGAATGACCGAGGAGCTTTTACCACGCTCAGATAGAAGAAAATTAATTTTCTTCAAGTATATTGATTTATAGGAATTCTTTTCTATTGTAAAGGGTTTACTTTAGCACTATTAAATACTTAATCAAAGAAATAGTAGAATTTGGCAACTTTTTTTTTTAATTAGAAGGATTGATGTATTTATTTTAAATGCCAAATTGTAAAGCTCACAAAAAGCTCCTTTCATTAAACTTTCAAGCAAGAAATATTCCATAAAAATTATGAGTTTAGAATAAAAAAGTAATCCCTGGTTATCCTTAAAGCTGCAAACATATAGTATTTTTAATATATTTTGATTAAATAAAAGATACATAAAAATAGAACCTTATGGCCGTTTTTTACCAATAAAATAAACCAGAAACTTTCCTGGAAAATTAATCTTAAATTGGATAAAATTTATTTATTTAATAATTACATTAGCTTTTTCCTCACATAATTTCCATAATTTAATTAGTCAATGCGAAAGGATTAACAGATATATACAAAAGATAAACTCCTCCGAGACTTAACTTGTGAAAATATTTTCCGAGAGACATGAAAAAAGGAGAATTAAAAAAAATATTTAATTAGATTTAACACTCCAATTGCCTTCAAGACTTTTTCCTATTGATTCTTAAAGGGGTTGTGTGTTCTCAAGCTCAAAGTGACCGCAGAAAGGCAAAAGACGGTTATTAGAGGGATAAAAAACGACGGTACTGAAGGTCCTCGCATAAAACATATTCCATTCCCTCGCAGCGCTGAGTTGAATGTAAAATTTTCGGTTAATGCAAGAAAATGTTTGACCTTTTAATTAATGTTCCGCCACACTTTAAATTTAGCATGGAGCTAATTTTTGTTCAAGCGGAGTTATTCAAAGTTTCAATTAGGGCGATAAAAGGTGTGCAGAGTGACTGAAAATGGGGGTCAGAGTGTTTTCTCAGCACCGTGCCAGGAGCTTTTGCTCAACTCGACATTTTGTGAATCACAAGACGGTGTGGTTCTGGTTGGTCTATCTCATCTACTTTTGCTGTATTTGATGGTAGAGCTCACCCCCTTGCCCCTTTCCCATCCAGCCCTTGTAGCATCTTTTTGCCCATTTTGCGAGATGCTCGTCGAAGCTGGAGCAATATGTTTGCTTTGGCATCTTTCTGCTGATGCTCTCACTAAACAAACAACATTAATGTTTATCTTTCTGCAAAAAGGGTTCGATGGTGGACAACGGCAGTGGTTCATCATGGAGATATTTGATGAGGAAACCGGACTACTGCAAGCAAATGTGTCTTCCAAGTTACCTCTTTTCGCAGTCGGTGGTCTAGACGCTGGACGTCTCCTCAGGATATTAATTTATGCTGCCAATGTGAAAGGTCGCAGTGATTCAGTGACCGTTCAGGCGTTCACACTGAAGGCGGCAGAAAAACAAACGGGGCGGGATGGTAAGTTTCACTGTGAATCCTGCAACTGTGTGACACCCACTCATTAGCCTCTTATGTGAAAGCCACATCATTCATTTGCATCATCCTCGCCCTAGGCCAAGGGAGGTCTCATAAATAACTGCGTCATTCTCCCCGCATATATAGCCCACACACAGAGTGCTCCCAGGGATATTTTCCACGTCAATTGGGCTCCTGTGTAAAGCCTTATTATGGTGAAATATTAAAAGTAATGAAGATGAAAAGCAAAATTTATCAACAATACCTCTGGTATATAATATTTATCAGGAAAAGGTCACGTTGAAACTGGGTAAATAAGTATGATACAATGACATTTTCGATAGAGGAAACCCACGGATTTTCCTTTATAAAATGCGAGCTTTTAAATATTCTCTATGTGATTAAAATGTTCTATTTCGATTCCTTTTTCTGCAAAAGCGTTGGATTATAATTAATTCTATTTCTGTGATTGATTTAAAAGGCTTTGATGGGGATTTTAAGGACCTTAACCCTTTAAGGTGACCCATAGACTCAATTTTAAAAATGTTTCATTTTGTTTAGTTATTTTTTAAACATTGAGTCCAAATTAATACAAGAGTATGTCTTTTCAATGCCTGATCATTTTATGACCACATAAGGACGTCCCCAAGGACTCACAGGATCAGGATGGACAAAAAAACCGAAAATTTTCAGTTGGGATTTTTTATTAAAAATGTCTTATTTGAGCTCAAAGGAACCCCGAAAAATTATTTTTAGTTCATTCAGCACGCTAGATTAGTCGCGGACCTTAAAGGGTTAATATACCTATAAATTTTGAAATTTTCATTCGCTAAAATAATTTGCTTAAAAATAAACTTTTTACAATTTTTTTCCCTTTAGTTTTTAACTCGAAAATTATTTCTTTTCACATCCAAAGAAATACCTAAATTGCCTAAAGCTTTAGACACCAAAACACCTGGCCCTGGACTACTCTACCTCATGAATGAGGTGTAACACCTTTAATAAATCCCGTAAAAAAGTAATAAAATACATAAAACTACTCTAGGTCAGAAACCACGTCCTCGAAATAATTAAAATTATCGACCGAAGCGACTTTAAGAAGTGAAAAGAAAAACTAATGAAAGCCGTGTAATTCCAAATTGCTCTATTATAATTTTTTTTACTCTTACATAATGGAAAAGTGGCTTGATGGTTAAAGACGAACGCTCGGCAATGGTTCAAGATTTTCTCGGAAATCCGTAAACATTGCCACTAAACTGACCAAATTGCATAGCATTTGAGGCAGCTGCCAAGTAATATTCCCTCTGGTATGCTTTTTAAATGCAATTTCACCCCTCTTTTGCACATATTATTTTTTTTCTTACCGGAGGTAGCCCACGTGGTTGGACAAGAGAATGGTGGGGAAAGAATAAAAGTTCACCCGGCATGACAATAAAGTTACAATTTACGACTGCAATCGTCAGGTAACCAAGGGACATAACAGTCGTAAATAAGAAAAGCTGATGAGACCTCGATGTTATACGTATCTATATGAGATTTTCTTGGTTTGGTATCTTACACAGTCAAAGGGAGAGGAAGAGAGAAAGGAGAGAGACTAAAGGGTGTAGTATGTGTATGAGATTCCATCCCTATGGCTAAGAAGTCGGGAGCTGAGGAAGTAGTAAAAGCACGTCTATGAAAGTTATATCATGACGGTCAAAATTTACGGACTCCATTGAGGGTGAGACTTTCACCATTCTGCGAAAAGGAAGACGTAGAAAAGTACTTACTATTTAATGGCTTTCTTTTTCCTTTTAAATGGAAAGCTTGTCTAAAACCATCTTCTACTGCCACTCACGAAATGGTTTGTATGTGAGTGATAATCTATGAATTTTGTGCCTTTGGGAAGATTGCAATTTTTAATTGCACAACCCAACCCCTATCGCGGTAAAAATGAGAGCAATATCTATCCAAAATAGATTCACCCCCCAAAGGTATTTTCCACAGCATTTTCCAAGTCTATATAAACATTATAAGGGATGGGAATAAATAATAGAGGAGGAAAACACGTGAGAAATTATTCATTGTTCATCTATCCAATGCCTAATATTAGACTATTAATACCCACAAATGGACTAAAAGGATATCTCAAGTACGTATTTCCTTATCTCCTTTTGCCCGTTTCTTAAAACTATGCAGTTAGTCAGAACTTAAGTAAGGTAAAGGTACCACCTTTCCATTCCAATCTAATTCACAAGCTCAAGGGTGAAAGCTAATGCAGGTATAGCAACCAACCAAGAAAGCACATGAGAGCGTATAGGAAGCTGAAACCATGAAGAAGATAATAGTCTCCCAGCAAGTCACAGACCAATGTGTAATGGCTGATAAAAAATACAGTAACGACGGAAACGAGGAATGAATAAAAATGAACTTCATTCCGGATATAAGCTAAGGTTAAAGCAATGAGAAATGTTGTGTTCTTCAGTGTTCTAAGTATTGAGAGCATCGTCTGCCACGTTTGACCCCAAAGGGAGCATTATATAGGGGGATATTTTAATTATTGCCATGGAATTATGTTGATGTTAGATCAAAGAACATTGTAAAAGTATTTATTCTTACAGAGATTTAATTGCTACCTACATCAATATTTTTATAACGAAAAGTTAATAATTAAAAGAAACTTGATCAAGTGAGCTTTTTATTACATTGAAACTAACATACATTCATACAGTCCCTAAAAGCTCAGGAAATGATTAAAAGTTAAGCAGACTACCTGCCTAAGTAGTTATTTAAACAAAAAACTTTAAAATTAAATTTAGTTGACTTGTATTTATTTCAAGTATGACATAAATAGCAACAAAATGATACTTGGGTGCCTTTATAGAAAAATCCAAATAAGAGCATCCTCAAATACAAAACGAACCCCTTGAAGCTCTTCAGCCTTAACTTTGATCCCCGAATAAATACATCCTTCTCCTCTCTTTTTCCAAAAAGTAATGCCAATGCTAACAATCACCAAGCAATATAATGCGCATTAGAGAAGGACTCTGAGAAAAATCAACATTCTCAGTGCGGGAAAAAGTTTTTCGTTTGACATTCACCATAAATAGCAACTTTGTCAGCCCCCTTCCACTCAAAAGGTGCTTGTCTCCCGCATATAGCATGGCACATAGCGTAGCAGCATTCCTGGTAGCATTAGCAAAAATAGTTAGATCAAAGGGAGGAACGATTTAATGAGTTTTGGTTTATGAATGTTAATGAGGGACTATTTAAAATTCTACCGCAGCATTTTTCTTACGCTTCATTTGTCATGCGTTTAAAACGAATTAATACACCTTATACCACCCATTTACCAATCTTCCCCTATTCCGTGGGATAATACTCCCTCCCTCCGTCACAGTCTATGTGGTTCAGAGGTTCCTTTAAAAGTGTGACCCGCCCCCGGAGGAAATGTGGTAGCATCCTTTTAATTTTACACGTGCGTACCAATTCTTCTATATATTCTCTTCAGCACTCACAAATGGGACTTAGCACTTCATCCGCACAAAAAAAGGAGAGAAAATACCGAAAAAAAACGAGAAAAAGCTCCCGGGGTAGATGGGAGAGCTTTTGATGTAAATTTTTTCGTGTACTTTTTTATTTCACCTCCCGATTCGCTTCTTTTCTTCATCTCCACCATTTGAGAGAGGTAGCAAAGGGACGTAGACACACACAAAAAAAACGTCTCTCACTCCACCCCCACACCAGAAGCTCGGGGGTGGTAGCAATTTTGGGAGAATGGGTAAAAGAAAGAAAGCAAAAAAAAACAGACGGCAAAGGAAAATGCTATGAGAATTGCATGGTGAATGGCTTTTGGAAGTCAAAAAGGTGGACAAAGAGACAAAAATTTTTCCCACACTGTGATTCTTTGTAATCAAGGTTGTGTGTACATTTTATAACCAACTTCCGAAAAAAAGGTCACAATGAGAGTGCGAAGATCTGCTAAAGAGAAAAATAATGGAACTCCCCCCGAAAATGAGGGCGAATGAAGAGAGAAATATTATTTTCTTTAAATTCTTCATGGGCTTTTTTTGCCCCCTTGTCTCTCAGTGATGAAACGAGGAAAAAGAAGGAAATGAGTTTTCGTTCTGGGAAAACTATAAAAAGAACATATTTACCGCACAGGTAAAATTATGTTTTCGTAAAATATATTTATTCTTTGATGTTTGTAAAATCTCTTAGGATGATTTTTATAGAATATTGTTAATGTTAAATTCATAGTTTTTCATGAAAAGAGACGAATTATATCTTGGTTTGATCATAAATGGGTAAAATTCACTACTAAGATCAACTTAGTTCATTTCTTAAGCTAGACATAATTATTTTTAGTTAGACTATAATTTTTTGGGACAGGCATAAGATTTCAAGAACAGAATTTTGAAGTTTTAAGCTTTTGAGTCACCTTGTAAAACTTAAGTTTTAGGCTCAAGAAACTTAGGCCCAGTTTAGAAATTTAGTCCAGCTTAAAAAACTTAATCCTGAGGTTAAAAAATTGAAGCCTGACTTAAAAAACTTAGGCCTAGTGCTAAATATTAAGGCCGAATTTAAAAAACTAAAGCCATACTTAAGTAGTAAATTTTACTAAATGTTTAGTATATTTCTGAACTTATATTGACACAATTTCGGTGTTTAAAAACGTTGATATAAAAAATAGATTGATAGTAATTTACTAAATCCAAGATATTAAAAAGATTAAGAAAATATCCAACGAAATATCACTAAAAATCCCGAAAAAATCCTAATTAGAATTCACATACTTACTATTCTTCTTCAAAACAAACATTTAATTCATAAATTCAATTTCATTTAAATAACCCAAATCTCCTTAAAACAACAGAAAAAAAACAATAGCATTCATTTTTTAACACTATAGCATTCACATTATGAAGAAACGCGTAAAAAATTTAAAACAAAAAAAATTAAACTGAAAATAGCTGAAAGGAAGTGAAAAAGCCAATTAAAAAATCTCACATATTTACATTTAGGAAATAAAATGGAATATTTTCACTTGCATAACTCATTATATAATACCCGCCGTGCATTTGAAGGATAATCCTTTTAATTATTTATTTAATAGACCCATGAAAAAGCGGTATAATTTGCAGGAAAAAAAAATTAATTGAATTTCAATGCTCAAATAACAAATTGTTGGTTGGCACAATAAACAAAACTGATTGGAAGCGGGTACAGCTTCGAATAAAAGGTGCTCATATTTGGAATCTATATACTAAAAAAAAGTTGTATAGGTACCCATATAATGTACATGTATGATTGGATGTTTATGTACCCGGGATGCGGGGGTTATATGGAGGATTTCCAAATAAATTTCCATGTATATGTATATTGAATTAAGTACCTACAACAATTCCGATTGAATTAATTTTATATATAATTTTCTATATAAATGCGTGTGTGTGTATCTTTTATTTTGATTGGGACACAAATGCGGAAAAAAACAAAGAGAACATTCAGCAATGATTTCGATTGTCGTTCCATTGAGTGCAATAAATTAAATCGAAAGGTGTGCCACCATATGCCCTCCACTACTCTCCCGCACTGCCCCCGGGACAGCCCCAAATCCCCCTGGTCCAGGGTAAATTTCCGGATGCGGTGCCCCACTAAAAAGCACCGCTCACAGGATGATGCAAATTTCACGTGGCTAAAATATGGGTGCGAGTTATGTGGTGGGCTGGGTACTTTGTGTGTGCTATATACAAATACTTTGTGTGTGCAATATTTTGTGAATGGGGCGAAGAACGATATGACAAGAGTAATTAATATCGATTCGCATGATAATTTGCAATGTATTTATTATTCAAAATAGAAATTGCATTTATATACCGTTAAAATAGTAATATGTTATGACATTATATCCCTTTTGCAGGGAAGCACAATCAATTCGAATTAGCGTCGATACTATCAGTTGCAATATTTATCGGTGTGCTAACAGTATTAGTATGCATTGGGGTGGTTATGTACATCTTGAGGCTGCGCAACGGGACAACATATAACCTCCATCATCACCAGCATAAGAACAAAAACAACAACATGACACGTCCAGGGAATTTGCCGATCAAGGAGAAAATTTCCTTGCCACTGAGTCAATCTGAGGATTTGTACGATGAGAAGAATCCCGATGTTGTACCATACAATGAAGGTGAGTTTGTAAATATTTCCATTGATATCTAACACGCTACACTACCTCCCTTTAACCCCCAAAGAACATCCAATGCACTGTGCACAAATCCCACTACCAGCTTCTCTTTTATATACTATTATTTTGTCCTCTTGAAACACTCTCTGCTGTACTACCTCTAGAGTATAATATTTCTCAATTCATTCTACCCACTTTCTATACGTATTTCTCCCATAAAAATAATGAAATTCCCAAACTATATACATTTATATGTATTTTCTCGATACTTTCTATCAATTAAACCAAATAAATATTCAATTAATATTCATAAACAGTAATTGAATAAAATCCATAACAATCTTTTAATTAACATTGTCACCAATTTATAATAATTTTCTCATGCAATGAAAAAATATGTTTTTTGCAAAAATATTTTCATTCCAACAATTTAATAAATTTGTAAATATGTATTAATATATAAGGTACAAATTAACATTGTTTATCTATTAATTATTGGCCTCTGTGACACTTTATCCACGTATAAAATATATCCGATTGTAATTAAATGGCATTTTTGTATTAATGGGAAAAAAGATTAACTAAAAGCGTTTTAAAATGCTAAAAGGTTACATACCTCAATAATCATGAAAGGAATTTATTCGCTTCAGTTGTGACCTCATTCGAGGAAATAATCAGTATACGCGTAACCTTGTAAATGATCAATAAGAATTAACCCTTTCAAGTACATTGGATCATACGCTGTCATTTTATTTAATTTAAATATTTTTTCAAGTTAGAAATGCGTACAATTTATGCGCAAAAGTGCAAAGAAAACATTTCAACTAAGAAATGTCCCCCCAGAATATCCACAACTTAAATATCGTGATATCAAGTACGACAATGTTTCAATGTTGCATTCGGGCGCAAAAGGGGTTAAAAATCATTAAACAAAATTGACATTTCAATCTGTCAAAAAATTTGCCAAAATGTAAAAAATGACGTCACTATTGTATTTCTTTTAAACTTATTCAATGCGTGAAACATTTCTGTTGGTGTTTCATTGGTTAGCTTTGGCAATGACTTTTTGAAAAAAAATTTAAAATATTTCTCCATGACTCAATTTCTTTTTTGGTAGATTTCCGTAACAGATCCATTCGGATTTAATCCTTAAAGATAATTTCTTCGAAAAGAAAAATCTCTTTATAATAAATTCCCATCAAAACTTATCGACGAAACATCAGCTCAAATGTTTCAAGCATCTAAAGGGACAGATATGACAGGAAAAATTTTATCTGATTCAAAAAAAAATTCAACGAATCCAACTAACTTTTTTCTACAATTATTTTTTCGTTCTACGTCATTGAATTTATTTTCATGATAGAAATATTAAAAACAGTTAAGCGGTTTAATTCTAGGATGCTTGATACTACGCAGAGAATTTTTTTTTAGATTCTCAACATCTTTATAAAAATTCATTTTTAAAAAAAAAATCTTCAAGACATTTTCACTTTATTAAAAAAAAAGATTTTTTTTTAATTCTAGGACAAGTATGGAACCCCTTATGGGGATATAATGCATAAATTCCATAAATTCAATTTCAAATTAATTAGAATTTTAGAGATTATTTTAAATCTATTTTTCAAACAAAATAATCCTTTATTTTCATAAAAATTATTATTTATTTCAATTTCATATCTCTTTTTAAAACTAAACCTATGCTTTGTGCTTAAATTAGGCATACAAAATACCAACAAAAAAAAACGAATAAATAAACAAATCTATTACAAAAATATCAGCCAAATTAACAACACTACAGTTGAGAAAACAAAAAAAAAGCGTGTGTTGGATTTGGCACTATATGTACTAGGTATATATAGGGAACCACAACATACATAGTTTTTGCTCGAAAAGAAATTATATTGTTTTTGCTGGTATATGAGAACATCCCCTGATTCCTTTGGAATTCAGCACTGCACCCACCATCGACTTGCCATGTTTCATCCCATAAGTCCACCCACGTGAAGGATGAACGGAATATCCTTGTGAGTTTTTCATTCGCGCGCCGTGTCTGGCACCTTGATTTACTGGTGTGACTATTACAAATTCTCATCCAGTCTCTTTGCACCAACAACAACAATTTCCTCCCCCTTTTTTTACCACCACCCCATCCACTCACCCCCCAACACATACATATATCCATGGGGAATTCAGATGATGAACATTAATTTATATTTATTCAGCACATAAAATAATTTATATACTAGAAACGGATACATGAACACAGCGTACATTTAGATGAACCAAATTACTAACAAGTGTAATTGAGAATAACGCTGCAAGAGGAGAAAGAAAACTTTCTCATCTCGACATTGACTGAAATATCCTGGTGTACAACGCGTTGTGTATTTATATATGCCAAAATACTTCTTGACTCAAAATCTACCACCCCACCCCCTCCACCCATCCGCCAAAACTTCCGCGTGCCATCGTATATATTCAGTGAATTGTACAGATTTATCCTTTCAACTGCCACAAACTAATGCTTCCTCGAGCTCTCGCCTTCATTTTATCTGCGTTCAATCCTTTTCGCAATGTACCACCCGACACTCTCTGGATGATATTCCCTATATACATAGCTACCTACCACCCCCTCTTGCTACCCCTTTAGGGGTTTCCCAGTGTCAAAGAAGTGGATACAACTTGCAACTTCATAATTTATACAATAAAACTTTTCAGTCATGGAATTATTAAATAATGCCTCTCGATCTGCTTGAATTTCAGTATAGACATAAGTTCAAAAGTCCTCCCCCACTCGCCTCCCAGCTCCCCCATGTACACCTCCTTTGAACATTGAATAACTTGTGCACCACTGAAAGCTCTGTCTCATGGCTTTGCATGCAATGCAGAGAGACCCAAATTTCACTTTGTCAATCATTCTCTGTTGCAAAGTTTTATCGGGTGCTTCCGTGGCATTTGGGACAAACAGCATAAATGCATTTCTTTGAGTAAATATAGACAAAATTCCCAAGTATGTAGGTGTATGTAGTATACAAAGTTTTACAGGATGTTGTGTAAAATGGAAAAGGGAATAATTAAAGCATTTTGGTTACCGTGACAGGAGATATTTGTATTATTAATGGAAATACCAACTAATTCAACAGAAACTTTTATTTTATTATGCTCATACTAAAGGTTATCAATATGTATTCTTCTTAACCACAGAAAGAAGGGAAAGCTAAAGTTTTTGTAGAATAACTCACGCTGGAGCTTTTTCAGTATATGTAGTGAGCTTTACCTCCAAATATGCCAAAGAATTCTTTGATATTTTCAGGAAAACTATTATTTCAAAATTCTCTAGAAAAGTCAATTCTGTGATGATTTTAATGAAATTTTTATTAGAAGGTCAATTTTTACGATTTTTTGTTGAAATTTTTGTCAAGTTTGACCAAAAATTCTTAAAGTTTCGCGTGAGAAGTTCTAAGACTTTTCTTTTAACTGAATCTACTCGAATTTTTTGATATTAAAAATTCTTTATGAGCTTTTTATGCTCTCAAAGTCAACACAATTCACAAAAAAAATTGAATGAAGAAAATAAAATCTTAAAAAAAATAATTAATTATTTTGAAATAGTAAATTAAATTCCAATAAAAATGGTAGCGTATAAATCTTCGAGGAAAATCTCTATGAGAAAATTTTAATCTCTCTGAACGTTAGCTGTAAATATTCGTTTTTTTCTCTCTTGTACCACACGCTCAATATGAATAATCTATCTATATAATAAAGAAAGGTCTGTTTGTTGGTAATCAGTCGTGTTCGGCTATACAAATCTACACCGTTTGTCCGATCGCGATGAAATTTGGTACAGAGGCTCCTTATATCAGGCGGTTTCGAGTGGCCGTATCCATTTCCCCCCCGAAGCCCCCCTTCAGGTAGCCCCCATATAACTCTCATGCTTTTTTTGCGAATTTTTGAATTTGACGCCGGAAATGTTGTATGAAAATGATTTCTTCGCTTTGCAAATTTTTCTTTTGAGATTGATGAGTGTGCCCAATCATACTTATAAATCATCACAATTTTTTCTCTCTAAAATTTGCGCGAAGCGCAAAACCCCCCGCGAAGCGGGGCGAGGAAAATTGGAGCGAAGCGACAATTTACCTCGTAAAAGCATAAACTTTTTCCATAGAAAAAACTTTACATACAAAGGCCAATTTCCTCCTAACAAAAGCCGAGGGAGAAAAGAATTCTTTCCACAACAGCTCTAAAATTTCTATTCGTATAACAGCGAGAGAAAATCAATTTTCCCACCAGGACAATCTTATCACTTCTTGTGAAGTTGATGGAGAAAAATGAAGTAAATTATGTACAAACAATTTTCATGTTAAACATTCAAAATGTGATTGTAATGCTGAGGAGAATGTTTTTTTTTCTTCGTTGAGTTGTATTACTCTCATTGGTGTGTGTCACATCGTTCGTATATACATAGAAAATGGAAATATCGTAGAGAAAAAGCTCATCTTCTCTCTGTTGGAACATTTGTGTTAGGGGTTTTGCGTGAAGGGGAGCATGATGGGGGTGGGGGAAAAGGGAACGGAAAAAAATGTAAAAAGAAAGTAAAGTGAAATTGAGGACAAATCCATGGCATTTGTCATGAATTCCTACCCACAGAATTAGCTATACGTGTATAGATTTAATATATGGGACTACGATACAGTTTCGATATTTCTAATCCAGACGAATCATGATTGATGGCAACAGCATAAATCGAAGTGGTGTCGCATACCACAAAAACAACCAAATTCACTGCCGAAACGCTCCACTGAATATTTCTACAATATTCGTGCCACCACAGAATGTTGGCTGGGAAGTTGGGCACAGGAGGAGTGGCAGGATTGGGCTGGAGGATAATATTTGCCAAAAATAATGACAACTTCAATCTCGAAACATAAATCCGTCCGCAATTTTATCAATTTTCCCATCTAAAATGCTAATTAGAGAACGATATTTGTGTGTCTGCTGAAATTTGCCATGTTTAAACCTAAATTTTAGGCTCAATGTGTAATAGGTGGGAATGGTTCGATAGGCTCAGGGGAGCTTTACATCCAAAAATGATTTTTGTATTGCCCATCATTAACCATAATATTATTTGTGCTACACTGTAACTCTTATGTGAACCATGTAGTTAAACAAAGGGTTAATTTATTTTATTTTATCTATAAAAAAGCTTTGAAAAAGGAGTCTATTTATTTTAAGCTTTCAAAGTACATAGCTAGAGAAAAATAATTAAAAAATACATATAATTTAAGTCAGATTTTTCCATAATTCTGTATTTAATACGCTCAGAAAATTTTCTTTGCTGTGCCTTTTGAGTTCATTACACAAAAACTAAATGGATTCGGTTATAGGAAGAATTTTTGAACTTCTTAAGCAAAATTTTAACAATTTTAGTTGAAAAATTACTTTTCTAGACAACTTTGAAATTTGACTTCACAAATTTCAAATAAATCAATCAAAAAGTCAATAAAACCTAATTTTTTCGCACTAGAATTTGCTGAGAAAATCGGAAAATATTTTTCAAAAAATTATAAAACCACGCCCCCATTTTAACTCATAAATTCTTATGTATATAAAGCATATGCTTCAGTGTTTTATAATGCTAAATTCTTGAAAACAAAACGGTTGTCTTTCTTCGAGAATAAGGAATCCACAATAGATCTCAATCACTCCTTCCATGTTTATTGACCATTATGTGAGATGAATGACTTAAATGCATTTCATATCAGAGATATATACGTCTGTGTAATTGAAGTTTAATTAATTAGTTTGTAGCTTCCGGTTCAATAAGATAAATTCAAGTATTGCGATAATTTATTCTTGTCTTCGTGTAATTTATTGCTTGTTGAACTTGATGGCTAATTTAGATGAATTTTATGGTATTCACAGTGTTTTTCAATTCATTCTCATACACCCCCACAGTCTGCTAATCAATTGTTGTTGCCCTGCCCACCCCATTCCACCCCCCGTTGGCTATTCAATAAATGGAAATATGGTCCCAAAAGAAATGCCACAGTCTCATCTTTCAATCATGATTATTGCTTTTTGTCTAATATTGGCAGAAATTCATTCAATTTATCCTGCTTTATATCTTTGGCATTGAACAAACACTTCCCTATACATATATCCCCATATATAGTTATACTTTCGGTCCATATAAACCGCCCACACGAAGAATGAAAATGGTTTGTATGAAAGGAAAATCCACTCTTGTAAAAAAAAAAAAAAGAAAACTCATTTATTCGTCTTGATGGGAGAAAAGAAAACCTTAGAGGCATATATAGTCCGTTGAGGACTAAATGACGACGCATCATTGAATTTTCAAGTCCTCTCTCGCTCTCACTCGGTTCAATTAAAACTTTCTGTGCTGGGTGGAACTTACCACATCCTTTTTTATACAGAACGCGTTTTCACACACATTTAGGGGATTTTCCCTTGAAAATTTTCTACAATTTTCTTTTGCTCATCTACAGAGGATAAACTCAAGTTTATATGGGAAAACAAGTGAGTTTCAAGTAGTTTTTAGGCTATAGGAAAATAATGAGGGCCGGGCTTACACTGTGGCTGTGTATAAGTTTACAGAATTAGAAGCCTGTGCCGGAATATTTACAAAAGCTGCCGATTAACAAGTTAGACAAAAATCGCCAAACGTTAGAAAATAAACGTCAAGCATTGAAATAATTTTAATTAAATTAGAGAGTAAATGTATATAAAAGAGAGTCTTTCAAACTTAAGAAAAAAACGAAAACAGTTTGAAATGTTAAACGGTAAAAAAAATGTCAAACTTTAGAAAAGAAACGTCAAACGACAGAGAAGACACGTTAAAAGAAGAAAGTGTGAAGCTTCAGAAAGAAATTCGACGTTTAAAGACGTTTAAAAAAGAAACTTTAAACGTTAAAATACAGAATGTCAAATGCTTGAAAAGAACAATTACACAAGATGAAAAAACGTTAAACGTTAGATTTAAAGTAATTTCTTAAAAGTTTCTAACTCAAAAAACGTAAATTCCTTTTTTTTTTAACCCGTATTTAGGTTTTTTTTTAATTAAAATAAAAATTTGTTTTCTCTGAAGGTCCTTTGAATAGATTTCTGAGTACACCTCTGATAATAAAAACATATAAATTCGCTCTATAAGCCTCAAGTTTAAAAAAAAAAACTTTTTATATAAATTAATCTTTACATCATTTTACACAAACTTTATACAAAATACGAATTTTTCCTTCCACATTTGTGTCTTTTTAAATGCCAAAAAAACCAGGCAGCTAAATAAGTCATATTTATATAAAAAGTATATTTTACATGGAATATCATAAAAGTTAAACTATTGAGAAACATGTTTGGTGCTTGATGTAAAATATGCAAACTCTCTTGGTAAAAATCGAGTCATTTCCATTTGAATAAAAAGCTTTTATGTAATTGTGTAAAGTGCAGGGTGCACAAGAAATTAATTGTCGGCGAGCTGCTTCAATCGCAGACCTCTGCAAGTCGTGTTTTGTGTTGAACTCATATAATTTCCATATGCAAATACAATTAAGAATATTCCGATCCTGCAACCCAGACCCGAGTTGGAGAGAGACAGTTGAATTAGACCAAGAGTTTTCGAGTGGTTTTTAGATGGGGTATGTGGGGTATGCGGCTATGGACCCACCCCCACACTGTCACCCACCCTGCATCATTTGACTTTGAAGAGTATTATATACACTAACATGTGCATAGTTGTGGGAGTTGAGGGAATGAGGGTAACATTGCAGAGGAAAATTAAGCTGCTCCATGGTGAATGATTATTTTCTCCTACCAAGCAGAAAGTATGATAAATTGTGAAATTGTTTCGCATCATTCTATATTAGAAATTAATATTATTTTAGTATGCAATGCTCTCACGTTGAGAATGAAAGAATATTGTAACAAAAAAAAAGCTACAGAATACTCTCAATGTTTATTAAAAATCATTGAAGCCAGTTGAGCTTTTCTAAACACAGCTCCTGCACTAACTTTTATATATACTTCATTACAAAAGAAATGTTGAACTTTCAGTTAACATTTATTCATATTTGGTATGAAAGTTAGAATGAAAATATCATGAATCTTTCAATGTAAAAAATTCCTTTTCATGCTCCCGTTTTGAACTTAAATAACACAGTTAAAATTGAAATATAAAGTGCCTACATACGTACATTAATTAATTTATATTTTCTGACTTTTCACAGATCCTGACTACAAAATGAAATCAGCCGCCCAAACTCCAGCGGCGCACCACAATACGCGCTCAAATGATCCAGAAGTGGTTGGTAGAATGGTAGACGATAGGAAAACATATTTAGCAACGGTATGTAATCATCATCACTCCTCCATTCTCTCGTACCTAGATTAAACCTCCACACCAAATGTGTATGAAGGGCATCAGTTTGAACGTAGAGAAGCTTCATTTTAGCCAAATGCAATTAAGTACGGCGCTTTGTTCAATTTTTATAGCAATTTATGATCCAAATACAAAGGACGCGTTATGCACAATATAACCAATATTATCCCACAAGGGACTATCTTTGTATCACAATCAAAGAAGAATTAAGCGTACCTATTTTATATGTAGTTCTAGTAGAGACAGCATTTTATCCTTCGCTAAATGTCTAAAATTTTAAAGGAACATTCCGGTAAGATTTTGATCCTGTCTGAGAAAAAGTATGAAAATCGTTTTCCCACCGGCTAGAAATTAGTGCAAGAATTAAATCACTATTCAGTCACATCTTTCAACACTAGGCAAAGTTTATTTCCAATCAATAGGTTTTTCCGAATTTTCTTACAATTTTACCTCAGTTGAAAACTTATATTAGATACCTTAAATTTTCTTTTCGATTATTTCATTGAATTTTAACACTCTTATTCTAAATTGAATTGTTTTCTAATTTATTTGATTTTATTAATTTCCATATGAACTGTAAAAACAAATTGTAAATTCAAAGGAAAATTGACATAAATTGTCGCTAAAAGCTCATTGTTCATAATGATAAATTGGCTTCAACAGTTTCGGTTAAATCTGACAAAAAATCAAATATTGGTAAATATTGAAGGTGAGCTAAATTATGAGAAATCATTGGCTGTAATTATGAGTTAATATTTTCCCGGATTTTCCATGCAGAAAAAACATTTCTAACGTCAGATTTCTTACTTAAAAACAAACATTCTTTCTCTTAATTACTAATTTACATTTAAATAATAATAATTTTAATAATCCCATAACAAGATTTTTTTTTATCCATGCTAAAGAATTCATAATTTTCCGAGACGTCCAAGACAATTCCAGGAAATGATTCCACTTTGAGAAATCTCGTAATTACAAAGTTCTTAGTTCTAATTTTAAGGGCTTTCAGTAATTCCACGAAATGTAGGTATATTTAAATAAATCTATCAAAAGCTCATCTGTATTCATTTTAAAAGTTTCAAGCGATCCACAAAAATATTGCAAACATTTACACATAACTTGAATGAGCTTTTTTGATTGCGTAATATGATTTTGCAATGAAAGTAAAATTTCAGCTCGAAGCTCTTTTCAAGTTTATTTATAGATGATTTTCCGGGAATTCTTTTGTCACCGAAAGCACGTAAGACATTGTTTTGAATCCCTTTAGATAAACATTAAATGTGTAGGAGAGGGTGAAGCAAACGTGGGCACTTTGTAAATAAAAAATGAAAATTTGTTTTCGTGAAAATTTTTAATTCACAAATTTTTAAAAATTGTTCTTTTTATAACTCAAAATGTATTGAGTTTCGTGACTTCTTCGGGAGTCATTTTTAATTGAATAAAATGTATTTAAAAGATCAAAAAAATCAGTACGATCATTGAGTTAATTATGTATTATATGTAGTTTCTCGCAAACTTTTATTAATTTCTCCCTGAAAGCTCATAATATTGAAGGAATTCTAAAATATATGAAGAAAGGTGATTTTTTTAATGATTTTTTATTCAAGAAAAGCTCTAAAGCTTTCAAAGTTACGAGCAAATTGAAACTTTCTCGTCTTATGAAAAAAATATTCTTATTAAGCGATTTTTTCATAAAATCCTAAATCTATAAATTCTTAGATGATTTTAACGATTAAATTTACTTGCTTTTCACTAAATTCTTTAAATATGTAGGTATAAAAAGAATTTTCCAGCCTAGAAACATTAATTCTTCTCATCGATAAATGCATATTTTTTTTCTGTAGCAGAAGATGTAAAAGCTAAATAAAATGTAATTGTACTTTCGTGACCTAGTTATCGCCCTTTGCAAGCCTCATTTGAAAATTTGCATAAACCATGCTTGTGCTGCGTGCAAAATCGCATGGTTTTTGTGGCATAGGATTACGCCGTCCTTTTTGCCAAATGGACAGCCACAATCATCATTATTGGCAAGTGTTTGGCGAAAATGGTCTCCCACATGAAAGTTTACCGGACTCACTGAAGCATTTTTTTTCGTTTTCCACCCCAAAGCATCCCTCTGGAATTTTTCAAACGTGGATGAAAGAGCACAAATTAACTATTTTCAATTAAACAACTCAAATCAATAGATTCAACGTACATCCTCCCATTGTTGGAGTATTCTCTAAATTGTCTAGATTTATATTAAAAGTGTTTGCTTCCCTTTTTTCCCATGAAAAATAGCGATTCGGAGATTTTATTAATTACCGCCCTATAGCCTTTAATTATCGGGAATTTTCATATTAATTAGGTTAATAAAATTAGATGATATTTTATGCAAGAAAAAAATCAATAACTTTGAAAAGACTCTCCACAAAGGTCATCAAATATTCATGACATGTTTTAGGGAGTTTTAAAGTATTTAATTATGGTGGTTTCTTTTAGAAAACAGCATCTTTGCTCTTTTTTTTGTAGCTCAAAATCCTTTGAATAGGCTCAAACATAGAAGAAGCTGCGAGTGTGGATTTATTTTATACTGTAGGATACACAAATAAGCTTAAAATTGATTTAAATAATATTTAAAAATCAAAGTGCAAAAATCCAATGACTCATAGGGGATACTGGGGTAATGTGTTCTCTTCAAAGCGGTGTTTTTGGAGAAGGAAAATTCCTTAAAAATTGCTGAAAAGAAATAATTAAGGAGTCGAAATAAAAAAAATTATTCAGATTAAGCCGTTTTGAAGGCTGTTCCATTCCAATTGAAAATTATTGATAGCTTCACAATCAAAGTAAACTGTCTTTTAACGTTTAACGATTCTTTTATTTAAATTTCATGTTACTTTCCTAAGGTTTGACATTTGTTTTCTAACGTTTAACGCTTGTTTCTTAGACGTTACGTTTCTAAAGATTGACGTTTCGTTTTAATCAATTCTCGTTTTTTCGTTAACAAGGTAACATTTCAAAAAAAAATTATTTTTCATTTATTTTTGTGATTTTTAAAGTAAAAATAATTTAACTTCCGAATTAAAAAAAAAAAACTAAACTGCCCAACCTTTAAAGATGCTAAACATCCTACAAATCTGTTTATTCACAAAGAAAAAAAATATCTAATTTCATTTTTCTTTGCATTTTTTTACAGCAAGATGAACTCCACTATGCGGAGCTTTCATTGGCCGTGTCAAAGCACATAGAAAGCAGCGGCGGCAGTGGCGGAGGTGGGCCACCGCCGGGGCTACTCTGTTCTGGGAGTAGTAAACAGCTTCAGTCGGGACCAACGGGTGTTCCCACAGTACAGGATCCCAACCAGAAGAAACCACCTGCGTACAATTACTTCGACGAACCCACCATCTATGCTCAAATTGACCACAACTACAAGGTGCCGGCGAATACGGCCATGCCGCCGGCCACCTCACCCTCATCCACCGCCGCGGTTGCGCAGACGTCGACGCTCTACCCGGCAAAACCCTTCCTACGTGAAATCGTCACGATGCGAACGCCCCTTGTGTTCACGCAACAGGAGAGCTGTGTCTAATACACACCCCATGGCCGCCGCCAGTGAGCCACGTCGGCTCTCACCACCCAAAAACAACCCGCGGAGGAACAATAGCTCCAATGTAAAATGTAATTTTTTTTCTGGCGCAATGCCTTTAGGATAATTTCTATACATACACTAAAAATGAAAAAAAAAATCTCAACACAAAAAAAGGAAAACTATATTGTGGAAGTCTTCCAGAATGAGCTGGACCTTCCGCGTGTGTATAAAAATGAAAACTCTTTCAGAGACCGTTTAAAAGAAAATCACGAGAAATTGAGTTCCATCAGAAAATGATGCTGAATGCTACTTTTTTTCTCATTGTACTGAATGAACAAAAATAAGGATTTTTTACTCTCTATATCATTACAACGATTAGAGGCAAAATTATGCTCTTTATAAAAAACGCGACAACTCTACTTTTCATATCATCTAATTCCTTCCAAAATAAATGAATAAAATAAATTTATTTTTCATTGAATTTGTAAACTTCGAAAATGTATAAATTTATCGCATAAGGTTTCACTCATTCAACATTTTTAGCAAAACTCTCTCAAGAGTTCTTTTGGATGGAATTTGCAGCAATACAATAACAAAGAAAAAAAGTCATTACAATCCTGTATGTGGTTAAAATGGATATTTTTTAAACGATTGTTTTAAACCAAGAAAATGCTCGTTTCTTGGTTTTAATTAATCTTTTGTTAGGTAAAAGATAGCCAACAGGTGATTTTCCTTTAGTCCTACAGGTGACCATTGTAATAAAGTTTTGTTAGATTTTGAATTTAGAACTTTTAAATAAAAATACAAAGAAAATATTAAAGTTAATTTTTTTTCTTTATTTATTTATTTTTATTAAACCGTCTTCCCAATCGATAAACGATCTAAAAACTCAAAAAGTCCCGTGGAAAAATAATTAGAAGAGATTTAAATTTATTTTTAAGAACCCAATTTCTTACAAATCTTTTTTTAATGGTGTTAAAAAATTAGTTTTAGACTAAGCTATTTAGTTTCTTTCATTTTGAAAATTAATCAATTATTAGTTTTAAAAAAAAATTAGGTTAATTGGGTTAATTAATTACCTAAAATTTCATTTTTTCTCAAGTTTACCGCGCTTGTAAATTAAATTTAATCAAACGATTGGGTGTGATTTTTAGTACACCCACAACCACCTCCCTCTACCACCCATTTATCCATAGAATTTATTTATATATTCAGACATTATTTAATGCAATTTCATCAAATTTCTTTGTATAAAATTCCTGAATTATGGCAAATTAAATATTTTCACAAATTAATTGGCAGAGGGAGTGCATTTTATTGTGTTAATAAAATGAATAAATTAATAACTTAATTATTTTTTAAATGCCGCCAAAATTGTCCATTAAATAAATCAATTAAACTGCATTGAACATTAAAAGATTTATCGTAAAATGTTTGTTTTTTTTTTAATTTTTCAAAGGATTTTAAATAAAATATTCGTTGAAATTGTTTTGTGGATATTTTAGCTTCAGAATTTTTCGTTTTTCTTTTATGTAAAGTCGACATACAAAGAAATCATGAATTATGTAATGGTCACAAAAAAACATTTAAAAAAAAAAAGCTCAGAAAGTAATAAATAGAAAAAGTTTATACCCTTAAATTGTACACACCCTGTAAAAAAAAGAATAAAGAATTTTATTTTAACATTTTGAGAGAAAAATCGTGTGAATGTGAATAAATAAACAGATGTTTTTGGAAGCGAATACATTTAGACAAAAAAAATCAAGTATGGGATTAATGAAAAAAAAACACCAAATTAACAATATATTTCTCAAGACATTAAAGAACAAAAAACAAGAAAAATCTATCAAATTGTAAACCTATATTCAATGTTTGCAAAAAAAAAGTATGTGACTTTGGAGACAGAGGATTGAAAAGTAAAATGGAAATGAAAAAGCAACTTAGATAAATTTTTGTATTTAAATGAATTTAAACGTGTAAAAATATGTAAAAAAAAATCATAACTCCTAAATAAATTAAGGAAAAAAATTTATGAAAATTATATTAATTGATAAAATGCACTGTCATTTCTTTTTTTAAATAAAGATTTTTATTATTAAAATTCGGGATGATTGTGAACGTGTTGGCATGGCTGAATTGGTAAAGTATATTGATAAAAATAACATACCTCAGTCCGACTAAAATAATGCAAAGGCCTGCAAATAAAATATTTTGCTTGGAAAAATTAAAAAAAAAAATGTCTGAACATTTTTTTCTATAAAATATTTTCATTGAAAGCTACATTCATCCTCTTTGTAAATCTGCTAGGGTGACCAAAATCGGATTAGAGGTTGATTTTTAAGGGATAATTGAAGAGAAAATAACTTTTTCTGCCTGCGTCTACTAAATTGACTACGCCTTGACCGATTTTGATCAACTTATGAACTTACCCAGCACCACAAAAGTCCCTAGTGTCCCGGCTGCAATTCGGGACTTTTCCCCGGGACATCCTGGGACATTTATGCAGACAGTTACCATAAGAATGTCCGCGATTGTCCCGGGACACCCTTAAGAGTAAGACGGGACGTTCCAATTTTTATTTTAAAAAGGATGTTTAATTACTCTTAAATTACTTTAAATTTCTTAAAGTTAACTTTTTTCCTATTTTTTGCATTTTTTTTATTGAAAAAATAAGTTTTAATTGGTACACAAATCTCGCACTCTTAATACTTAGATAATATATTTTTTTAACATAAAAAATATCTTGAAAGTGAGGTTTTCTCACGTTTTAGGTAATATTCTCACTAATATGAGCTTTTAAATTAGTGTGCTATTTAAGTATTGTTGAATAATGAAACTAAAACAAGAAATGCGGTTATTAAACATAGAAATCGCGTTTTTTTTTGACAGTGACAGCGTGACACAATATATAGAGCAAGTGAGAAAAAACAATGAAAACGCGATTCTTACCAAAAAGCTTTGATTAGGCTTGTACGGGCGCATTTTCTTAACCGATTGAGGTTCATGGGGTTATTGTTGGAGGACGGGGCACCTTGCCATAAGGCAAAAAGTTGCCAAGATTTTTTCACAAAAGAATAAAATAAATATTCTGCCATGAGCCGGCAAATCTCCGGATTGCAATTCCATAGAAAATATCTGGACTGTCCTTAAGGCGAAAGTCTACAAGAGAGACAATTCCACTCTCACCACGCTGAAACAGAACATCAGGGATGTCTGGGAGAACTCCCCGGAGTTGAAAGAAGCTGTCCGGAAATGTATTGAAAGCATGCCACAAAGGGTGGAGGCGGTTCTAATGGCCAACGGAAGGCTTACCAAATATTTTTTTAAAAAATCCATTTTTGTTAAATAAGCTATCTATCTTCTATATAATAATTAAAGGATTTCGTGTCTGTTCATCTATGCATTTCTACACCGTTGGTCCGATCGTGATGAAATTTGGTACAGAGACTACTGATACCAGGCGGTTTTTACCAACGGCATTCATTTTCTATTGGACTTTTTTCATCTCAATTATATTCTCCATCTATTTGCGCGAAGCGCAACAAATCCTAGCGAAGCGGGGTGAGGTAAATTAGAGCGAAGCGACAATTTACCTCGTTAGTCTTTATTTTTTCATATTTATGACAATACAGCAAAGGAAAATTTTCAGTGAAATTTTTCTCTTAAAAAAATGTTTGAGCACTTTTTTTTGGCATATAAGTATTTCATCGGCAGATAAAAATCTAATTCATTTTCTGAAAAATTAGTAGACTGCTCATAATTTTGTTAATATACCATCTCATATTACCCATTTTTCCCCTAAATTAACTTGAAATTTTCTAAAGTTTTTTTTTATGGAATTCATCAACCAGAAGCCAAAGAAAATTGAGGAAAAACCAAAGAAAAAACAACAAATAAATTTTCCTCACATTTTCATCCCTTTATTGCCACCCAAAACAGTCTACAAGACAGTTTCCGGAAACAATTTAGGCAACGATGTCATCACCCTTGGTCGTCCTCGTGTAGATGAGCTGCGAGTGGTGCTTCACGACCAGCTTAATCTGACCATTCTCACGAAGCTCATTGAGGGCCTGCTTCGCCAGCGAACCGCGCACCTTGAGACGCTCAGACACCACGGAGGGAGTGATTAGCTTCCAGTGGGGAACTTCCTTGAGGAATTTGTCGTATGTGGCCTTATCGAAGAGAACCTGATTGTTCAGCTTATCGCGAACTTTTCCTTTTGACCACTTCTTCTTCTTGGCCTTGCCACCGCCAGACCCCTCCTTCTTCTTCTGTGTCTTCTGGGGCTGCTTCGCCGTTGATTTGGAATCCTTCTTAGGTGGCTGCAAAATTGAAAAAAGTGAGGTTAGATTTTCACTCTCAATGAATTTCTTTGGAGTTCTTTTGGATTTTTTGAGTTATTTTAATAAAATTCTTCACAATCCATCACTATTTACTCATTTAATAGCTTTTCTTATTCATCTTTGGGGAAATTAATGAGGAAAAACACGAGGAAAACTGCCCATAACACGTGAAAGCAACAACGCATATTTATGAATGAATTTTCTCATTGATTCCCTAAACATTCACGGTGTTCTCCACAAAATTTCCATTGCCGACGCATTAAATTTCTTATTCACAACACTTTTTAAAGATTTTGCGAGGTATTTGTGAAGAATTTCGAGAAAATTAGCGACAAAATAAAATTCACTCACCATCTTGTATGTTTTCACGCAAAAGAGAAATGGACATGAAACATTTCCCCTGAAACATCTCAGGAAACAAAAGTTTCACACAGCAAGGTCTTATTTCAACGGTGTTTCACGAAGAAATCTACGTATGTTTCATGGAAAATCCAGTGTTTCTCGTGATAATTGTTTCATGTAAGTGATAAACAGCCAACTTCATAGTGCACAATTTAAAAGCGCCGTGTAATTGTCAAAAATTTTCGCAAAATTTTGTTTTGTTGTGAAAAAATTTAATTTTCCGTCTGAATTTTCCGTGATTCGCCCAAATGGAGGTAGAGAGAAACTTGAAGGCAATCGAGGATGATGGGGCTGCTGTGGATTATGCAATAATCAATGAAGAAGAAGTGCGAAAGTCCAATCGATATGGTTTGCAGGCATTGATGGAAGGATTTGGCCAGGAATCTCTTGTTACAACATTTCTGTTAGTCTTACGGTACTGCCGGCAAATTGGCTGAATGCTCACTGTTTGCTTCCACTGCTTGCAGGAACCATGACATAAATCTGAGAAATCTCTCCCTCCTCACAGATGAAGATTTGGAAATTCTCGGAGTGACTGACAAGGAGATTCGTGCTGAGATGCTAAAAGACTTTGCAAATCAGCCAAATCAAGTACCTGGATATGATGAGTTAGTTTCCAGGCTAATCATTCCAGTCTTGGTCTAAGCTGGAAGGTCAGGCTTTCCGGGGATGTTAATTTTGGCGGGTTTTTCTCTTGTTTTTACAGACTGTTGGAAGAAATTGATCGTGATTCCCACAACACGATGACAATGAAGAACATGATAGCCCACCTGCATACGATCCATGCATCCATGGAGGCATCACACTGGAAGCTTTATGTGGAAAATCCCTGTGACATTCCCATTGGAGATCATGCATTTGCCTCATCCTACGTCATCAGGACACTCAATCAAATTACCAAAATTGCCACTGACCTTGATACAGATCTCAGGAGGATGCAGGAGGTAAGTTTACAAAGATTTTGTTCTTTTTTACTTAAATAGCATACCATGTATTGATATAAGCTAAATATTAGCAATTTTTTGACAATTTGTAGTGTTTGACGGTTCCTTCCTAACGTTTGACGTTTCTTCTCAGACTAGTTCTTTCTTTTTAAACTCCTGTCACTTTTAAAGCATTTGTCGTTTCTTTTCAAATGTTTCATGGTTTGTTTTGTAGTTCGTCACATTTTTTCCTGACATTTGACGTTGATTTTATAGTTTGACATTTCATTTCTAACGTCTGACGTTTCTTTTCTCAACGATCGATAATTTTTTAATGATTGCGGATTTATTTCTAATATTTTAACGTTTTTCCAGTTTTTTTTTTCTTATTTGTAGTTCCTTTTCTAAAGTAAAATGTATTTTTTTTTTCTTTTATTTGACATTTAATCCCGACTTTTACGTTAATCTTCTGACGTTTAACATATAATTTCTAAAATTTCATTTGCCTTTTTCATTTGACATTTTTTCTGCGACTTAACGTTTCTCCGTTCTAATATTTTCCTTCCTTTTCTGTTCCTGACACTTTTGTTCTAACGTTTGATGTTTCTTCTCTGAAATGTTTCTTTTCTAAGTCCTTCCTTTTAGGTTTTGTGGATGTCGAAATGACGTCCGGCCCTGCAAAATTATAAGAAGAAGAAAAATAAGTCCTTCCTTTACTTTTAAAACATTTGACACTTCTTTTTATAACGTTAAATGTTTCTTTCATATTTCTTAACCTTACTTTTGATATTAAACTTCTAATGATCAATAAATAATTTCTAACGGTTGACGTTTTCTTTAACGTTTGATGTTTCTTCTCTGAAATGTTTCTTTCTTAGCTTTTAAAACGTTTGTCATTTCTTTTCTAACGTTAAATGTCTCTTTTATATATATGTATATTTTTCTTGACATTTGATATTGAACTTCTAACGTTCACTAAATAATTTCTAACGCTTGACGTCTTTTATTTATCACTTGATGTTCTTTTCCTGTGGTTTGTCATTCCATTTTTCGAACATTTTTCTTCACTTTCTTTCTCTTTGTCATTTTGTTTTTTAACGTTCGATGTTCATGTTAAAACGTTTGACGTTTATGTTAAAAGATTTGACGTTTGTTTTATAACGTTTCTTTTCCAAGTTTTGACATTTCTCCGTTAAAGTTTCATATTTCTTTTCCTGTCGTTTGACGTTTGTTTTTTTTTTCGGTTGATGTTTTCGGTGTGACGCTAGACATTTATTTTCCAACAGGCCGTGTACGCGACTCAATTTTTGTATGGAATTCTTTGGTAAAAAATGAAGTTGGACTGCGCTTTTTTACTGACAGCATCAATCTCAAATCCGTTTGTACCATTAAATTCTACAACTAATAACCTACAAAATGACAGATTCTCAGCGTGCGATCAGAATTCTAAATGTCAAAAAATTAAAATTTTATTACCAAAGGCGAAAAATTCCCATACAAAAAGTGAGCCATTTTTGCTCTTCAACTTCAAAACCAAGTAGACCGTGTACAGGGCCTGTTTTCTAACGTTTAATATTTTGTATTTTTTAAAAAATGTTTTGTCGCTTATTTTCTTAACGTTTGACGTTCGTTTTCTCTTATTTAACTTTTTTTTCTAACATTTGACATTTCTTTTTCTACGTTACGCTTTACTAATATTTTCGTTTTTTTTTTTTAAATTTTTAACGTTTCTTTTCTTACGTTTAACGTACTTAAACACCCCTAAACTCTTCCTTTACGCCACTTAACTGAGAAGCCCTTAATCCCGTTCAAAAATCCTAAAAGAATGATTTTCATTCAATTTACAGGATCACGAAAGAAAGATTGCGCCAAAGAGAAAATCCGCAAAGCATTTGAGGACTCTCGGTGGTGTAGTTGGGATCCTCCTTGGGGGCTATTTAGTGTACAAATTGTCTACAAAGACGAATTTGGCAAAATTAACAGAGTACCTTCAGCCATTCCTGGATAATCAACCCACCACTGCACCTGGTGAGGGATGGTGAGTTGTAGTAGAGAAAAAAAAAGAAAAGCCAAAAACAATGAACTGAATGCCTTTAGAGTGAACTTCTTGGAAGGAAGAGAAAATTGGCACGATGCTGTGTAATTGATGAGCTGATATATTTTCTAATATTTAAATTTATTTTCAATACATTTTTGCTCTCTCATTGATAACCATCGAGTTTTGGCGTTGCCACCAATTCAATGCTCCTCTCTTCGGGGCAGCGTTCATATTCCAGCAGGATGAGGCTGTTTGTGCCCGCAAGGAGGAATTCCTTGGGCACGTAGAGGGTGATCTGGGGGCCAACAGTTGGCCAGTATCTGCCTAAATTGACGCCATTGAGGAATGCCACCCCTTTGCCCCATCCTGTGGGATCCAAGTAGGTGTCCATCAGTTGCTCCGGGGTCAATGCGAATTCTCCGCGGAAAAACACCGGTCCATTGCGTACGGTGCACTTTGTGGCGCCCTCTCGGAGAAGGTTCTCGCGGTAGAAGGGGCTCCGCTCCCGCGTGTGCACCTCAATGTCCTCAATATTCTCCAGCGGACACCCCGTAATGGTCCAGTTGAAGAGAATTGAATAATCAAGCGTGATCGAGCCGAGAATTCCTTTGAAGTCATTGGCAATGTCATAATTAATTCTTCCCTGACTCTCCACCAATATCTGCAACTTCTGCCCCGGCCAATTGGCCCAATTGATGGAGAGTGTATCAATTTTATTCTCTCGACTCAATATACCCACAAATTGTCGATCAATGTACACAATTGCACGATCGTGAAGCTTCTCAATCATCAATGCGCTGGGATCGCGACGTAATGGCGGGAGATCGCGCTCATAGAGCACAAGACCGGAATTCTGGTCCAATTCCTCAAATGAAACAGGCGTGCGCGACTCAACAGACCCCCGGCAGATGCTTCTGCGGGTGTGTCGTGAGAGAAGATTCTGTCGTGGTGTTAGGTAGACTTTTCCGTAGTTGAGCTTTGGGCTGGGATCGGGCACAGCAACACCCGGCATGACCACATGCCGTGAAATGGTGTCACGAATTGCAAAGAGTTTCGGTGTAGCGTCTCCGGCTTCAGTCATGGGGGCATCGTAGTCGTAGGAAGTAACATCCGCCTGGTAGCTGCCAATCCCGCCGTTATTGGCACCAGCTGTGAAGCCAAAATTTGTCCCGCCGAAGAACATGTAGAAGTTCACGCTGGCATTGTCGTGGAGCATATCATCGAGGGTTTTGACCACCTTCTCCGTGTCAACGCGCTGCATCCCCTCCTGCCAGTGGGTCAACCATCCGGGGTAGTATTCGGAATTGACAAGGGGACCCCTAGGACGGAATTTCCGTAGCTTCTCCCAGTACCCCGAGATGGTTTTTGCTGATAAAGTACAAAGAAGTTAATTAATCAATTAATTGTGCCCTTGAATTGAAGATATGGGTCTTTAGAGAACTCTTTTTGGGTCAAAATATATTTTTTAACCCATTTATAGCGAGTTTTAATTTAATCTCTTAACCCTTTAGGGACCATTGAGATTTTAGCTGTGTTTCTTTCAGACACAGCTTTTGTGTACCGAGCAAAATCGAAAGTCGTCAGATCGGGCTCAAACTTGGGATGAGCACGAATTAGGGTCCCCACATTCCAAAAAACGTATGCGCCAAAAAAAATTTTTTTTCCGGCCGGCCGTCCGTCCGGCCGGCCGGATTATAAACTTAAATTACAAGAGAACGGTGATAGATAGAGACTTGCGGTAAACGGCAAAGTTTAAATATCGACCTGAAGAAATCCGATTATGAGGTCAAATCCACCCCCCCCCACCCCCCCGTCCATCATTTTGAATAACCTCAAAATTTTGTTTTTGCTATATCTCAGCCCCTGTAATAGCTAAAAATCTAAAATTTTGATATGTTGTAGGGGCCATCAAGAGCTTTCCAACGATGCCTCATTTTCGAAAATCGGTCAAGCCGTTTAGTCAATATGGCCGCCACAATTTTTCATCGAAAATCGACCATAACTCGAAAACGGCTTGACCGATTTTGATCAACCCAGGCTCAAATGAAAGCTCTCAACCAGCCCTACAACTCTCTAGAACATCCGAAGTTTCAAAAGTGACCGCTAGGGGGCCAAAAATCAAAAACAAAATTTTCGATGAGTTTTCGATGAATATCTCGAAAACTACGACATAATTTTTTTTCATTTTTTCATATGTTGTAGCTGACCATATTATCTAGCTTCATGCCAAAAATGAAGAAAATCTATGGATCCGTTCTCGAGATATAGCCTTCCAAAGTTGGCATGTCATATCTCGGGTTCTACAAGTCCGATCTTGATCAACTCAAGCGCAAATGAAAAGTTTCGAGAAACCCTACAAATGTCTAGAACATTGCAACTTCGAAAAATGACCGCAAGAGGCGCTAAAATCGAAAACAAAGTTTTCGAAAATTTCGAACTCGAATTTTTCGAAAATGGCGACATAAATTTTTTTCATTTTTCGATATGTTATAGCTGACTTCGAGACCTTTAAAACAAAAAAAAATTTATGAAAATCTATGGATCCGTTCTCGAGATATAGCCTTCTAAAGATTTCTTAGGGTATGACTTTTCAACTTTTCCCGACTTTGCGCGTATTTAAATTAATTCGCGTTCTAGTTTGCTCTCACAAAATTGGTACACTGAAAGAAACACAGCTCCCGTAAGCTTGGTCAGCTTACCAGTACATTTCTTTTTTCTTTTAACAATTTTTGAAAAGATATTCGCAAAGAAATCATTAAGGAATGGAATATAAAACAGATGTTTATGTAGGAAATTTAAAAAAAAATGGAATAAATGTTTCAAAAATTCGTCATTGACAAAACATTAGTGCGAATGTTTCAAGTATTTTTGGAAACAAAGAATTTGCAATGTTTGGATAAATGTGGGTAAAATTGGTAAGTTTATTTGGCGATTTTTTTGCTGAAATGAAAATTGGTAAGTCTTCATAAAAGAAAATATAAATATCAAAATAAATCAATATTTTCTTCTAACTCTGACAGCCATCTTGAAACATAATATTGATGGTTTTGAAAATCTTATAAATAATCCAATTAATGATAAAATAGAATGAATCCAATTTCGAAGAAATTTCTTGATTTATTACAAAATTATAATCCTTTCGCACCCGCGTGAAACTTTGAAATATTGAAACATTTTTTCATTGCTCTTTTTATTCAGGAAATTTTCTGAAAACACATTTCTTTGTTATAACGTTTTCCTTTGACTCTTCTATGTAAATTGTTTGTTTGGAAAATTCGAAAAATCTATCAATTAATTAATCCTTTCATGTTCTTTGCGTCATACGTTGATCCAAAGGTGAAACATCATATTTTCTTGAATTTCAACGAATTTAATTGTTTTTTTATTTCAAGTTTGAAATGCGTTGAGTTTACGTAAATGATGCCAAAGAAGACGTTCTAACCGAGAAATGTCTTCTGAGAGGTCTGAGACCATCCATAGAATAAATATCGCGATGAAAAGATCGAATGTTTTCAAGTTTCGCATGAAACATTGAAACACACGGTCTTTTTATCACGATTATTTACCTATTCTTTAGAAGCTTTCAAAAAATATTTATTTGGCCAAAATGATATCTTTAGCCTCATTTATGTAAATTCAACTGATTTCTAACTTGGAAAAACAATTAAATGCAATATAATTTAGGAAAACAAAATGTTTCACGTCTGTGGCAGCATATTATCCAACAGACACGAATGGGTTAAACGTTAAACGAATTGAATGAATTTTTTGTGAATTTTAGCTTTATTCAGGCAAACTTAAAAATTATTCTTGTTAATGTTACGAAACTTGCCCGTACGTACAATTTAATATTGGTGCAGTTAATAATTCCATGCCGTATTTTATTGGAATATCGTGCTTTGAAGTTCATTTTTACTACTTTTTTTTCATTTTTAGCGAAGAAATTCATAATAAACTTTTTTTTGTTTTACAAATTTGACTAATAAAAAGATTTTCAGTTTTTTTATTTTATTTTCTCAGAAAATATTTTATTTCTTCGTTTTCCCTTTAAATTATCTAATGGACAATCAATGCTTCTTGACAAAAAAACTGAGTGCCTAAAGAAAGTAGTTAAAGATAACGATACACGAGGCATTGTAAATAGGGCATGCAAATAAGGTAAGAATGGTCATAAGTTTATTCAGTTTTTGTCAAAAAAAAGGCGGTAAAAAATGTTTATTTACAAAATTTCTGTTGTTTTCCTTACATTAACCCATCCTCACTTTTTGTATGATATATCATACGCAAAATTGGTAATTTTTGATTAATTTTTATGACGCGAATTCGCAAAATTTTCCTTCCGGGTTAGTGTTTTCCACTTTTATATACCCTTAACTCTTTATATTAATTTTTCTGGGTGTCAAAAACATAAAATAATGTTATTTTTTGACAAAAATCTGAGTGTATCCAAATGCAAAGTTGTCCGGGAACCAAAATGTGTGTATTTTAAGTGACAATTTCCTTTTTCTCTGTATTATTTTGTGCAAAATCTCTTATTTATTAATAAAACTTTGTGAATTAAGCAAAATATCCATCTCCGGTCGCAAATTATTTAATATTTTACGCGATAAACATCTGCGTATGATATATCATACGTTGGTTGAATTGAGGTACTTTTTAGGTTAAAGTTCAAGTTTATTTCTGTGAGGGAAGATCTTAGAGTTTGGGAATGAAAATATAAATTGCAGTGAAAAGAAATGTCAGGAAGTGCTAAAACAGATACATCGTAAGTATTAAAAAGTATCTAACACCGGGAAATATAAAAATTATAGCGAAAATCTTGATTTTTGTAGGTCTGAGAATGAAGAAGGATAGCACATCCGGCTGTGTCCGGAGACTTGTCAGCATGCTCACAAGAAGTCTCCGTCCTAGAGCAAAACATGCAACATGAGATGGTTATTTTACTTCCTGGCTACGCAACTGTTAGCGATGAGGATAACTGTGGTAATCACGACAAGTTCAGTCTCTATATTCTTAGAGCTAGAACTCTACAAGAACGCGGTGAGTTGATTCTGAAACCCAGGGATTAGAGTTCTATTGGATCAATTAATTAATTCTGGTCCAAAATGTAGCCAGAATACTTCATTTTAACATAAATTATGTAATTTATGCATTTAAATAAATTAAAATCTTTGTTTCAACACTGAGAAAAAATTGAATTTTTTCAACCCCCTTTCGTAAAACGTATGATATATCATACGGTGTCTACCGACGCCCCCATGGGGGCTAAAAATTTTATTTTCAGGAATTATATTTCTTATAGGCTTATTAATCAAATTCTAGAAAATGAAGGTCCTGTACAGCAGATCTATGACCTCGTTAGCATGTTAAATGCAAATTCGAGCAAAATAATCTTTGTCTTAAAAACAAATAAAAAGAGTTTACTTACATGGTCCAAAATCAATTGTAGCAAAGACATTTTCCACACTACCACAAGCTAGCATGCCTGGTCCGTCTGTCGTGAAGAGGAGCGCCTTATCCTGAATATATTTGAGAGTTTCGTCTCTCAACCACTTCATATAATTAGCGTCGCATGCCTTGAATGACCCGTACTCATTCTCCACTTGAACCATTATTATGGGACCCCCGTTGCCGTACAGATAAGGTTGCATTTTAGGCATGAGTACCCCATACCATTTCTCCACTTCTCTCAGATAATCTGTAGTAGGTGGAAAGGCAATGAATAGGTTAAAAAGGTAAGTGTAGGTGTAGCGATAAGATTGTTATTTCGATTCAATTAGATAAATTACTTCTTAAGGCTATTTATAGGGCATAGAATAAGGGTAGTTATAGTATTTCGTCGTAATTTTATTTATTTGTTGTATTAACGACGTGGAAAAATTAATAATTCAGCGAAAATTAATTTAAATTAACGGAAAAGGTGGAAAGTTTATAGATTTTTTGATTTCTATTTTAAATGGGTTTGCAGCAAAATTAAAGATTAAAGGAAAAGTATCAATCTCATATACCATTTATAAATATGATAGAAGCCTATGAAACATTTAAATATTCGTTCTTTTCATTGCCATATTAATTTATAGATTCTCTTAGAGGACAATTCTCATTTAAATCATCATTGATCAATTCTATATTAATTTAATGTATTTTTAACATAGAAAACAATTATATTTAGGAAAACTTTGCGTTCTTTCCGTCTACATTAACCCTTTCGCGTTCTTCTTATTACACATTGACTCAAAGAGCAAACATTCAATTTTACCGAATTGCAATGATTTTAAATGTTTTTCCAAGTTAGAAATGAGTTTGATCTACGCAAATGAGGTTAAAGAAGACGTTATACTCAATGTAAAAATGTTTGTATAGTCCTATAAGGAGGTAAGTGACTTTTGTTCAGATTTTTTTACGTTTTTCCACTTTTCTCAGCCCCAGAGTAGAAAAAATTCAAAATTCTGGTACATCAAAACCTGCATTGGTATTTCCTCTTTCATTTGCTTTTTACCCCATCAAAATCCGTCCAGTAGATCCTGAGAAAAACCTACCTTTGTGTTTTGAAGAAAATCTGAAGATGGCGTCGCATCTAAGATGGCGGAAAGTGATTTTCTTATTCTTCAATAATAAGTCTTCAAATGTGACCAACATTTGAAAATCAAGTTTAAGTAAAACGTTAAGAAAAATAAAAACATTGAATTTCATCAACTCTCAAAAGAGACCCCCCTTAATTCAATAAATTCTAAATTCTAATTCTAACGTGTGACCCAATAAACACGAAAGGGTTAAAACGTTCCACAACGACTAACGTATTTTTTAAAGCATCTTAACTCAATCAAAAAATGCTCTTACGAGGTTTGAGTTTAATCCGAAAAATTCGTATCATTTTTAACGTCTAAAATACTCGTTAATAAAATCAATTTTTATATCGATTACCGGTCATAAATTAATATTTCACAAGAAGAATAATGGGAGCCATTAAGAAAATGAAGCAACATCTTACCTGAATCAAAGGTTCTTAGCTGTATTTTAGGGTATTTTGTAAGAAGCCAATATGGGAAACCTCCCATATCCCTTTCAGCACAGATGTAGGGCCCAGGACGAAGAATAACCAGGAGATCCTCTTGCACAGCTAAATCCAAGAAATGCTCCAAATCCGCCATTCCACTCCACACATATTGATCATTGTCTTTTGGATTATGAAGTGACCACTCAACGTACCTGTTGAGGAGTTTGTTTATTGTTTTACTTTATTTCCATCCAACTCAGTGATTTTTTTAAGACACAAAACACAAAGCAATAAAACTTACGTGCTAACAGCATTCAGCCCAGTTGCACGCATTGTGCGTAGTTTTTGCCGCCAATTTTCACGTGGAGCTCTGAAGTAGTGAAAGGACCCAGAAATGTAGCGAAAGGGTTTTCCATCGAGCAAGAAAGTATCATTCTCATAATCAACTTCAAATTTTCTTCCATGCGAAAAAGTTTCCTCCACAACTGCCCTTTGAACATTTGATTCAAGAATTAATTGAGAATTCACAGAAAGAGCACCAAAATACAGTAAAATTACGAAAAATTCAAATATTTTTAACATTTTGTATTTATCGAGCAACTTAATGAAAAAAAAAATCGTCAAAACCACTCTTGAGAATGCCAATAACTAATGAACTTGTCGGTCTGAGTGCTCACACTCAAATGAGTCGGTGCTTTCTGAAATATGCCATACACAGCAGAAAAGTTTAATGCTCCCACTTTAGAGTTGTACAACATACATTTATATTCTCAAGTCAGATATAAAAGTAAAGAACCATCTGCAGAGTATTAGAATTGAGCATCAACCAAAAATATTCCATGGGAATCAATTAAGAAACGAATTTCGCAGTATTTGTTCAATATGATAAATTACTTGCGACGGCGGTGGTTTTCGCTGATACTTGCAAAAGACGTTCTGTTAGTATAGAAAACGATCTAAAATTATTTTTAGAATTTTTTTAAAGTTTAAATTCCGAGTTTATTTAATTTGAGATTTTTAAAGGTTTTAAAAAATGTTTCATAAACATAAACATAAGAAAAAGCTTTCTATACTGATTAAGCTAAGATAACACGGAAAATATTGGGGAAGTCCATGGCTAATTAATAACTAAAGAAAACACATAAACACGCCCCACTTATATTTAATTTTTCATTATTTATTTATTTTTTTATTTATGACGAATAAATCTAAATTGTTCATTAAGAAAAACTATTAATAAATAAAGGAAAAATTAATGGAAATGTCTGATATATTCCAAAAACTACCAAATACTACTCCGTTTTACCCTATTAAAAACAATTTAATCGTAAAAACGGTTTTTAAGCAGTTTCCTTCCAGTTTCTTCAGAACGATTTTCTGAAAATAAAATGATTAAACAGTTTAATTATTTCCTTTGAGTAATTGTTTTCTAACTCTCTTTTGCAGATTTTTATTGTTTTTTTTTATAAACGGAATTCTTTGGTAAAAAACCGATTATTTCACGGCCAAATAATTACTTACTACGTATCAGGGGGAGATTAACTGGGAAAATAGATGACCTAACATATTAACTAATTTTTTGGAACATTAAAAGGAGTTCAAGCTTAACTCTTTCGCGTTCTTTGGGTCATACGTAGACCGAAACGTGAAACATTTTATTTTCCTAATTTTTCAAAAATTTAATGATTTTTCAATATTAGGAATGCATCAGATTCACACAATAGAGGCCAAAGAAGACGTTCTGGCCCAGAAAAGTCTTCTAAAAGCATTTACAGAATTAATATTGTGATAAAAAGAGCGCATGTTTCAATGTTTCACGTGGACGCGAAAGCATTAAAAAGGCGTGACGAAAACTTAGCATTTTCATATAAAGAAAATCTTATTAAATCACAAATAAAGTCACAATAAAATAATTAAGATTATAGAATTAACAAATATTGGAAAAAACCATTTTTAGATTTTAACGTAAATTTTTAACATTTTATGAGTTTACTTTTCTTCTCAAGCCATCAATGCAAATTAAATTCACTAAAAAGCTAATCTCAGGCCCAAAGGTGAGCATATCCATAAAACCTTTTGCTTTTTGTCTCTATTTTTTTTTCTTCTACAAATCATCCCACATGCTGAATATGATAAATCTAACGATCAATCGCGAAAATTTTTGCATATTAATTTGTGAACTTTGTGAAGGAAAGTCAATCATAACGCGTCCAGTTATAAGAGTTGGTGTCCCACAACGTGTAGAAGTTTGTTTATGCGTTGTAATGCAATTTGTGAGCAGAATTAGTAGACAAATTTGATTTTTTTGTAAAATTCGGAAATTTGATGGATGAAAATGGTCATATCTCTTGTTCTATAAGACCTACAGAAATTTCTTGATTAGTTTTGGAAAGGTATTAAAACAGGCTATAAATTGACATAAATTTCAATAATTTTCAAGGTCACCTCTAGAACACAAAATGGCGGCTTTTTGTTTTACCAAAACAGTTTTTCGCATTTTTCGTCCTCAAGAAATGGTTCTAGAGGTTTCTGATGTTCTAGAAAGTTGTAGGGTATTGCAAAAGCTTTAATTTGATACCAAGTTGAGCAAAATCGGACAAGCCGTTCAAGAGATATGGTTCTTAGAACTTTTCAAATTCAAGAATTTTTAAAATGGCTATATCTTCTAAACGGCGACATAGATTTTCTTCATTTTCGGACTGGTGAAAGATATTGAGTCAGGCTACAACATATCAAAATTTAAAAGAAATCGATAATGGGGATTCGAAGATATTGTCCCTTAAAGTTAGGCAATTTTTGTTTTTGATTTTAGCGCCTCTTGTGGTCATTTTTAGAACTTGAAATTTTCTAGGCAGTTGTAGGGCTTCTCAATACCTTTTATTTGATACCAAGATGGTCAAAATCGGTCAAGCCGTTCTCGAGATATATCGAAAAAACACTTTTTGCTTTAGGCCGCCATATTTGCTAAACGGCTTGACTGATTTTCAAGTATGAATTATCGATGAAAACGTCTCACTGCGCTCTATAACATACTAAAATTTCAGACCTCTAGCTATAAGGGAAGTGGTTTACAGTAGTTCAAAATGGCGGATGGCGGCCATCTTGGATTTTGAAAATGCGAGAAAATGAAATTTTACACCCACATTTCTATAGAAAACTTCAAACCCGAAGTCTCTATTTGTTACCGTTCGCGAGCTACAAGACAAAGTTTGGGCGACCGGCCGGCAGGACGGCCGGCAGGACAGCCGGCAGGCCGGCCGGAACAAAATTTTTCCACCACCATTTTCGTAATGTGGGATGTCTAAAACGAGCTCATACCAAGTTTGAGCCCGATCTGAGGTGGTCGGAAAATCCAACGATTACAATACTTGGTGTTGGCCACGAAGTGGAACACCAACTAATTAATAGAGATGGAAGAAAATATTTTTTTAAAGTAAAATTTACCGCTATTGCTTTTGATTTATTTCTCTAATTCCTTTAGAACCTTTTCAGCTCATATTCGATCAATTAATAATCAATATTTAATACATTAGATGCGCAATGAATGTAATGTTGGTATCAGAAGTGTAAGACCTAATGTTATCGCATATTTGCATCATATAAAAATGAGAACTCACACTAATAAAAAAAATAGTGAGAGAAAATATTGGAATTTCAGACACAACGAGTAGGTCAGGTCAAGTCAGTCCAATAAAATATTCATAACTACTGCCAAGTCCAAGAGCATCCAAAATTTCCTCCCTGAAAAATTCCTTTCCTTGCCAAACTTCAGACAACAATAGACTAATAGGTCACAGTATATATTGCCAAAAATATATGTTTATATGGAAAAAAAAGTCCACATAGTTTTTATTCATAACTGGAATGAATTAAAGTGGTTATAAATGCAATGAAGAAGCGTTAGGATTTATCCATCCAGTAGGGAATAACTTTTAAAGGATACCATAGTTGGTATAGGCGCCTTCTGGTATTCCAACATCATGATTGTATTAGCACCCACTCTGAGTAATGATTCTGGGATATAGAGGGTTATTTGTGGACCTACAACAGGCCAGTAGCGTCCAAGATTGAAACCATTGACGTAGAGAACTCCTTTCCCCCAGGATGTTGTATCTAAGTAGGTATCTCCGATATTGTCAGCTGTTACCGTGAGGGTTCCCAAGAAGAACACAGGTCCGTCCGTTAGAACGCCATTTTTGTTAGGCAGGGCAACTGTATTGGTCCGAACGTTTTGAATAAATTCATTCATGGAAGCTCTATTTGTAAGAGGATATCCTGATATATCCCACGTTCTCAGCTCTTCCAGTTCTCCTTGACGCTGTTGAATCGTTACGTTATCCAGGATACCTTTAATGTCGTCCAGTTTGTTGAAGTTAACTCTTCCTTGATTTTCAACTAGGATCTTTAGACGTGATCCTGAACCCGGATTTAAAGGTAACTTGTTAACAGCATTCCCACGCGATAAGCATCCAACAAGGAGATCATCTTGATAGACAAGGGCACGATCTGCTAGCCCATTAATCGTCAAAACTGTTGGATCTATCCAAATTTTAGGCAAGTTAGTTTCATAGAGAACTAAACCAGACATTTGGCGCAAACTCTCAAAAGTTTGCAGTTCAGATCCGACCCTTGTGTTTTCGATCAAAAACTGTCCTTCTGGTGAAAACAACTTAGCAACAGGATGAAGAGCTATGTCTGGATAGGCACGACCGACTTTAGCTTCAGGAACAGGCGTTGTAGGGAGTGTAAAGAACTCCCCGATGACATTTCTAATTTTTAAGAGTTTCATTGTTGGATTTCCTGCTTCGTCCATTGGGGCGTCGTAGTCGTAGCTTGTGAGATCAGCTTCATAGGTTCCAATACCCCAATCATTAGCACCCGCTGTAAACCCGAAGTTTGTTCCTCCGAAGTACATGTAGAAGTTAACACTGGCTCCATCCTGGAGCATACGACGCAGGACATTAGCCACTTCATCGCCATCACGACGTTGATTGTCTTCCTGCCAGTGCGTCAGCCAGCCAGGATAGAATTCGGAGTTAACGAGAGGTCCTGTTGGTTGATGCCTCCGCACCAATGCCCAAATTGATTCAATCTCATCAATTCGATCAATTCCAAAATCCGTCGTTACGAAAGCTCCTTCAGTTATTCCACATTCAAAATGCTCGTTTGGAATGTCAACGGTGAACAGGACTGCACTGTCTCCTACATACTTTTCAGTTTCATTCTTTAACCAGGACATGTAGTTCTTGTCACAAGCTGGGAAAACTCCGTATTCATTTTCCACTTGAACCATGATGATATTTCCACCTTTGCCGTAAAGGTAGGGATCAATTTTTGCAAACAGGACTTCATACCAGGTACTAACGGCTGCTAGGTAGTTAGGATCACTGGTTCTAACACGAATACCGGGATATTGGGAAAAGAGCCAATAAGGAAGACCTCCCTGAAACATAATAAGTTATGAATTAAGGACCTGTAAATCCTGAGCTAGATCTTGAAAGTAAAAACATACATTGTCCCTTTCGGCACAAATATAGGGACCGGGCCTTAGAATAACATAGAGACCAAGTTCTTGACAGAGGTCCAAGAAATATGGCAAATCAGCAAACTCCTCCCACTCGTAGATATTAGGCTCAGGCTGATGAGTGGCCCATTCAACATAAGTGTCGATCACGTTGAGCCCTGCTGACTTCATAACAGTCAACTTATCCTTCCACGTATCTCTAAAGGCACGAAAATAGTGGAATGATCCAGCAACATATTGGAATTTTCTTCCATCCATCTCAAAGTCTGTCTCCCCAACTCGGAAAGTTCTCTGCAATGTTTGAAGAAGGTTTAAATAATTTCTTACATGATTGACTAACAATAGCTATGATTTTATTATGCTACACATAATAAAAAGAATTCAAGCAAAAAACACTCTTACTTTAGATTCTTTAGACATTTTTCTGAATACGCGCAGTCAAAACACGTTGAGTGATAATGTTTAACTAAAGTATCATGTGAAGAAAGAAAAAGCCGTTACTCCCATGGAGAATTTTATTAGCATATCTGAGTAGAGATTGAGCAGAAACAAAGATAAGATTAAAAATTCGTTACTTTTTTAAACATTTAATTAAAATATTAAATATTGAACTGGTTTGAATTATTTTGCCAAGCTCAAATGAAAATGACTGGAAAAATACTTCAAAATAAGGAAACACATCGAAGAATCTTTACGGATTATTAAATTGATAAGGAAATATAAGACTACGTTCTTCATGAAGCGTTAGCCAGGCAGACGGTGCTATAACAGTTCAAACGCATCTTTACAATTTTAGTTATAGCTTTTGTGGTTTTAACAATTTTTACATAATTTATTCAAATTTCTTAACTTATCAATTTTGTCTCAGTTTGGATTTTATCAAACATCCAATTTTGCTGATTATCAGGTTAATGTCAGGTTAATGAGCGTTTAATGTGAGTTAGGGAATTTTGAATAAAATTGAAAGAAAATGTTAAATAAAAAATCAGCCTTTTCCTAAAAAAAAGCAGACAGACGCTTATAAAGCTCTGGCCAAAGTTTTAAGGATACTTTTAACAGTATCCTGCTTTTAAAGTCCTGCTTCCCTAACTCCTGTCAAGTTTCTAATAAAGATTAAGAGATTGAATCTAAGCGATAGAAACCATTAAACCCACAACTACAAGAGAACGAAGAGAACGCTAGTTGTAACGAAATCAGCAAACTTTAAGAAATTGTTTAGAACGTAAGTCAAAGAATAAAAAATTATTTTTTCTCTCTTATCTAACTATTCAACTCCATTTCCGTGAAGTGTAGCTGTGTAGTGGAGACAGCGTGCTATCAATGTCTGACGAGCTACACGATCTTACTTTCACTCCTTATCATACTTTTTTTTTTGCTTTGCGGGAGTCACAACTAAATATATACAATTATATACAAAATATTTATTATATCTGTAATACATACTTCATCGTCTCCCGTGACGGCGATAACAATTCCTGCGGTTACGGCTCCCACAACCACAAGCCCCACAATGCCAGCCAAGATGTACGTCTTGAGTGTCATCTGCCTGAAGATTGGAAGAAAAACACATTTATTGAGATCTGATAGAAGAAAAGAATAATTCCCATCTTATCGATGAAGCAGAGATAAGATTTATTGGATAATTTATTTCACAAAATGAATGAGAAGTCTTTGAAATATGCTCCTGCATTGCCACTCCTAAGAAATTCCTACCTGTACACACAGCGAAGGTGATAAAAGCTCCTGAATACTTACAGTAGTGCTGTAGTGTAGAGTTTTGAGATGAAATGCAATGTATTTGGCACAAGGCATTGATCGAATGCAAATGCACCAAAGGTAAGAATAATAAATTAAAAGACTTACATGGTGAAGACGAAGAAATCCAACTGAACACCTTTTGACGAGTATTGAACGCAAACTGAGCAATTATCTGATGAAGCTTGAGAATATAATAGGCAAAATATCGAATTATCAGATGTGATTAGATTAATGGGACCCACTTGAAACTGATAGTGGGCTTCTCTAGGATGAGCCATAAATGAAAAATGGGTTTTAATTGATACGCGCCGACTGTGGTATGCATGTTAGCATATTTTCCCAGCCCGTTGTTCGTTGGGTTCATTGAGAGTTTGAAAAATGTATGTCGATAAAGCTCTCGATGAAGTTGAGCTTTTGCGCAAGCTCTACATATTTCGTTAACACTAAAATGCACTGTGGGGAAAAAATACTCGCATGTAGTGCTCGAGTATTTGTTATAAAAAAATTATTCTCTAAAATAAAAATCAATTAATCATGTAATTAATCTATATAATAAAGAAAGGTCTCTCTAAAATATGGTGTCTGTTCAGCTATGCATTTCTACACCGTTGGTCCGATCGTGATGAAATTTGGTACAGAGACTACTGATACCAGGCGGTTTTTACCAACGGCATTCATTTTCCCCCCAGAGCCCCCCTTCACATAGCCCCCATATAAAAATCACGCTTTTTTGACTACTTTTTGAATTCGGCGCCATAAATGTTGTGTGAAATTCACTTTTTCCCTTTGCAATATCTGTTGGAGGTTTTTGCGTAGCCCATCTATACAATAAAGAAAGGTCTCTCTAAAATATGGTGTCTGTTCAGCTATGCATTTCTACACCGATCGTGATGAAATTTGGTACAGAGATTACTGATACCAGGCGGTTTTTACCAACGACATTCATTTTCCCCCCAGAGCCCCCCTTCATATAGCCCCCATATAAAAATCACGCTTTTTTGACTACTTTTTGAATTTTGCGCCAAAAATGTTGTGTGAAATTCACTTTTTCCCTTTGAAATATCTGTTGGATATTTTGTGTGGCTCATCTATATAATAAAGAAAGGTCTCTCTAAAATATGGTGTCTGTTCAGCTATGCATTTCTACACCGTTGGTCCGATCGTGATGAAATTTGGTACAGAGACTACTGATACCAGGCGGTTTTTACCAACGAATAAATCTTCCATTAAATATATTTCAATTCATCACAATTCCTTTCTCCCTCTAAAATTTGCGCGAAGCGCAAGAATTCCCCGCGAAGCGGGGCGAGGTAAATTGGAGCGAAGCGACAATTTACCTCGTTTTAACATAAATTTAAAAATAAGTTAGAAGACAAAGGACAAGAAAAGAAATATGTAATATAGTCAATTCTAATAAAATATGGAATATCTAGGAAATTTTTAGAGCAAAAGAATTTTCTTACATATTTTTTTTTCTTTTTCTATTTAATTCTTATTTTAAATCTCTGGAATTTAGTGCGTAAACACGTTAAGCTGAACATCCTGAAGGCTAAAGAAAAAACATCGTGTTAGGAAATAAAACTATGAATTTATTATTAAGAGATATATAATTTAAGAAGAAGCTAACTTGACTTATTTTCTAGGTCTTCTGAAAAAACATAGATCTACAAAAAATTTTAGTCTTGCTTTGAAAGGCTTAAACATAGTTTGAAACACTTTGGCCTAGGTTGAAAAATTGAGGCCTAGTTTTAGAAAATTTAGGCCTTTAGCCTAAAAAACTTAGGTTTGGTCTATAGAATTAAATACCTAGCTTGAGAAATTTAGACCTACTTTGAATTTAATAACCTTAGAACAACTGAAGCCTGGGCTAAAAAAATAAGCATAATTTAAGAAACTTAGACCTAGCTTAAAGAAATAAAGCTTTATTCAAGAAAACTTAGGCCTAGCCTGAATAATTAAAACCTAGCTTAAGAACTTAAACCTAGCCCAAACAAGTAATAATACTTAAACCTAGCCTACAGAACTTATTCCGAAATTATAGTAAATTTCTTCTATTAGCCTTATACTTCTCTCAGTGAAGACTTTTTGCCTTTGACTTGAGTTAAGGCTGTACTGCGTGACCCCACTGTACATACACTCACGCTCATGTTAAAAAGTTCGAAAAAAGATCTGTAGCGACATTGGTAGTCTTTGGATGTGTGCGTATAACTACTTTCTGAGCGGCAATGGTATTTGCGCCGCGAGAGTTTTAGTCCATCGAGAAGTTTTGTACCGTGTGGACGTGCTATCTTGCAGCATTTTATTTTTCTGTGTTTATCTCTGAGTTTTCTTTTTTGTACATGCAATATTATTCATACTTTTGCAATATTCCCTCAACTTTGATGGATTATCTGGTGTGAACAGTTGAATTTATTCTTGAGAGTTTTTCCCCCCAACATAAGCAAGAGAAAATATTTCCTTGGAAGCTAACATTATACCTATCTACATAAAATACTATATAGGAGATTCATAAAACGAAAGACGTGTGTTTAAAAATACAGAAAGAGAGACACACACACCATTGTACCATACAGTGCCTTGAAAAACGATGATGTGATCGTGCTCCGGAAATAAAATTGATTTCACTTGAGAATATTTTCCATGAAATTCTGTGCTGGCGGTTTTTGCGCGAAAAGTGTGTGCTAGAAATTGCATCTTGCCCCCATCCAGTACGGAGACATTTTCAAATACAGCTTCCAGCAGTGAGTTCTTTTGCCCTTTTGCGATAAGCTACTCTCCACAATACAAAAACACAGCAACACAGCATCATGATTCATGTTGGAGACAACACTTGGAATTTGCGGGTTTTTATAACCGATCTCCAAGTTGAGAAAACTCTGAGAGTGCGAGGAGATTTGCACATTGGCGGCGTTATGTTAAAATTAGTCGACCCAGGTGAGTCTTCTTCATCATCATCTCTCTCTTCGTTATAATCTTTCTGTAAATATGTGTAATACGAAATATACCTACATATATAGCTATATATGTATATAGCTATCAAGTGAGAAAAAGGGATGATTCAGCTAAGTATTAAAAAGCTGAATTCTCTTGGCTAAAGAATATTGTTCTCGTTGCTATCGTGAAGATTGACTTTTCGAATTATATTGTAAATGAAAGAACCGAGCATTAAATGTTTGATTTATATTTATTTTCTACGTCTGGACAAAAAATACTACCTACATACAAATATGTAGATATTAAAAGATTATTAAATAAATAATAAAAAGTCTCAATTTATACTATTAGAATTACTTGAAGAATTAAGCTGAAATTTATTTTTTAAAGTTAGATATCATGTGTAGCTACAAGTTGAATCGTATCTTACTCAAATTGATCAACCACAGTCTGAAATAGAGACCCAAGTGAGCACAATTTCAGCCGGCTCAAGCTTGTAGCCGGGCTTTTCTTTCGAGCAGCAGCAGCAGCTCTAAATATTAGTTTTTTCTTTTTAATTTTAATTTGAGTAGCAACAGCTTTAAATAGTTTCAAAATTAACAAGAGATTTTAATTTTCAATAACAGAGCAGCTTAACATTTTTCGGATTTATTAAATTTCATAATTTAGCAATTTAGAAACCATTGAAATCTTTAAATTTTGTACTGAAATTTCAAAATTTCAAGCGAATTTAAAGGGTTTCTTGGTGGCTGTATAAGGCCCAATTTAAGAATTTAATTCTTTATTCTTAATTTAAAAAATAATTTAAAAAAAGAAAGACAAAATCGGTTTAGCAATTCAATTATTAATATCAGTCAAGCCGTTTAATCAATAAAGCTATTTTTTTTTAATTACCAGATTTTCAATGATTTGTTAAAAACGGTGGACTAGCAGCAAAAATATAAAAAGTTTAAAAAGAAAATTTATGAAAATTTGAAAAGAAGTTGTCTCACATTGGAATGGTTTGACACTTTTTCCAAAATCAATCAATTTTGGAAAGGTGAAATATGCATCTTTCTAAAACTGCTGAATTTTTGCAAATCGGTTACCCACAGCCGGAGTAATATACATTAGAAATTTACCAAGAATTTGTCACGAGGAGCAGCCTTTACTCACTGAACGATAACTCTTATCAGATTAATAGGTAACGTAAATATCTACATAGTAGGAATATGATAAGAAATCCATATAGAAATGATAAAGTATTGAACTACTACCAACCAAGCGAAAAGCTCCTAAATAAAGCTTTCAATCAAAGCTTACAAACTTTTAGCAAAAATTCAAGCATCTGGAATAAGTCAAATAATTTAGAGAGCACTTGAAAGATTGAAACATTTTGTACATATGTAAGTAAAGCTATAAAAACTCATTCTGACATCACACTACACTCTTATCCCTCCGGCTAAGACTACCGCATTTTCCCAATAGGAGCTCAAGAGATCAGAAATAAAATAATCCATTTACAAATTTCTTCACGGTTCGTGCCACTTGAATTCTTCAATATAGCCCCCAACGGGATAGAGATTTACTTAAAAGACTTCTCTCGTGCTGTTAATTTACGTAACGTGGCCTTTTTGCGCTGCCATGCCGTATGTAAAATTTTCTGGAATTTACAAAGAAGAATCGCGAAGAAAAAATTGCAAGTATATGACCTTTGCGTGGAAGCGTTAAGTAAATATTTCTAACCCGCACTTTTCATGGGAATTAAATGTCGCATGCCTAGAGCATAATTCTCATGCGATTGCAAATTCCAACATGAGGAAGTACGTAGAATTTAATTAATTAACTCCACCACAGTGCAAAATATTACGGCATAGCCGAAAACTTGGTGAAAAAAAAACTGAGAATGAAAAAAAAACTTCGCGCATGAAATTCAGGCAAATCATCAGAAATGTCTTGGGCTATCCAGCACTTCACAGTGAGATCTCGTGGCCATAAATTAAATTGACAACTCAAGTTTTTCAAGCTGCTCTTTTTGCCCCTCTCAAATTTGGCCTCGAAGTTGTTCAACTTGGAGCGCAAAAAAAGGCATACGTCTGTGGCGACCAGACTCTTTGGAAATCCTTTCATGATTACCCAAAAAATTCACACTCGACAAGTGTGTTAAATTGCACTGAGAGACTTTCATATTGAAGGTCTTCATCTCATTTTTTTTCTTTTTTTTTCTTTTCGGGTCATAAGAAAAACCTGCATTTGAGATGCAGCAAAAAAGCGCCCAATTCCATGCTTGTCCAATATTTTGACTCACGACGTCACTCAATTTTCTTCGCAGTGCCCAATGAAAACGTCTTGGCACCACTAACTTCCTCTCCGCCGTTGGTTTTTTTATATTCCCCAAAGGCTTATAAATAAAAAAGTAAAAAGAAAAATCCAGTATCGTTTGGTTCTTTCTTCTTATTAGGTCTCCACCACAGCAAACACATTGTTAACCCGCGTGTATTGAGGAGAGAGTGTTGTCTCTCGACTTGTTAAGGCATTTATGTGTAAATTTTTACCCTGGCTCATCGCTACATATTTTAGAGACACAGTCAGTGCCCATTTCTGGGGAAGGCAAAGTCACTGCGCGGAGGAAGAACCAGAAGAGGAACAAACAGCCAAACCAAAAGGAGAAGTCAAAAAAAAAACACGAAGACTCCACAAAACACCCATACAATTTCACATTCTTTGGGAAAAAGAGATTTTTGTGTGAGAACGTTCCAAAGAGTATTCCTCTATATACATATATTATGTACCTACCCATTAGGCACTCCAAAAAGGCACACACATAACTTCTATTTTGCCATTTGGGAGTGAATGGCTGTAAACAAGGAAAATACCGAAGCGATTTTTGTTTTTAGTTTTCACTTAACACCATTTAAATTGCTTTGAGAATCTCAATGGGCAGAAAATCAAGCAAAAACAATTTCTTAACCTTTTTGACCTCGTATTTGTGAGTGAGGAATAAAGAATTAAATAAATTAAAAACATTCCGATTTATTTCAATTATACAATATTCTTTCGATAAATTCGTCATTTCTCTTTCATTGCTATCGCATTTTCCACGTTTTCGTAAATTTTTCCTGCAGCTAAAAGGGGAAAATGTTGTAGGTATTTATTAGCTGAAAGTGCTTAATATAATTATTGTAATCTGCTTCTGTTCCTTGAAGTAATTTTGAACGTTTATTGTTTTTTTCCTTCTTCACAAATTTCATTAGTATTTAAAGATTCATAGATAAATGTTAGGAACTTAAAAATTGCATAAAAATTAGGTGTTCTAATTTGGATCAATGAATTTACTTAAATCAATTAAAAAAACATTTTCTTCCTTAAAAAAAGACATGCAAAATTACTGAGAAACAATTATAGGTATCAAAATATCTGGGAAAGATGTAGGTAACTTATAATTATTTTTTTTAATTAATTTATTTGATTAACCCTGATTTGTCTAATTGTACTAATGTATTTAGTACAATCGAAAAATTATATTTGTTGAATAACGCCGTTCACAGACGTTAAATACTTTACATTCACAAAAATCGAATACATTCGATTAAGTAAAACTTTAGGAATTTCGGTTAAGAATTGACTTCTATAAACAAAAAAAAGTTTTTCCATTATTTTTTTTTTCATTTTCGCGTAAAAAGTTCTAAGATTCTTCTTATATCTTATTCATTTAACTTTTATATGAATAAATTAACTTTTATAAGAATAAAAACTTTTATCCCATTTTTATGCGCTCAAATCCAAACACGGTTAATATTTTCGTATTAAAACAGTTTATTTATTCGTATGTGGTAGGTATAGATAGTCTTTTATTTGAGAAAACAATCGGGACACAGTTAATCTTGTAAGGAATTAAAATAGAATGAAAAATCACCATAAAGACTTCCGATTTTCCATTAACCTGAGCTAGACAGTCTGCAATGATTTTCCCAAAATAGGTATTTCTAAAAGCACAACAATGACGTCAGTTTTGTCTATTTTAAGCAAATTTTTGCAGACTTCTACCTAAAAATCTTAGAAGAAAATGGTAAAAAGTTATCCATGACGATTTCTTATTCCCTTTCTGATTTTCTACAGCATTGTACACTTGTCCTGATTGTTTTCTCAAATGACAATATTTTCCATACAGAAGCGAATAAACACTTTCCATTATAAGAGAAAGATAAATCCAATCATTATTATTGTTGATAAATTTTCACGACCAAGAAGAGAAAATTGATTAAAAACATAAAAAAGTTGAATTATATAGCGAACTTGACTGATATATATTTTCATTCAGAACCAATCCACTATGTACATAACTGATACATTACATCTTAATCATCCTGCAAAGATAACTCTCGTTGCTGGGGTAATAAATATTCAGCACTGAAACTTGTTTGTAAAAATCAATAAGAGCTGAAAGTGATTAATATCAAGCCAGTCTTAATGCATCACATGAATCTACAATGTTGAAATATTAAGTGAAGAAGAGTATCTTAAGATAATTGCTACTGGAAATTCAAATATGAAAATAGATTCTCAATGTCTGACGTGCGGTTCATTCTGCTGTCTTTTGCATATTCTCCATACAATTTATTCATAATTATCTTTAAAATATATAGCGATATCATTTGAGATGTGTTATATACTAATATGTATGTAGGTATCACCAGTCCACCTTGATTTTGGCAAGGTCACGTAAAATCTACGATCTTGTCTGAGAGCAAGCTATTTGCCTACTTAGCACATGGGCTTTTTTATGCCTTAATAAATTGCCAAAGGCGCGTCTTTATTGAAATGTTTGGGATTCTTCGGTGAAATAGCCCCCTTTAGTTGGAATTGTGGGGGGTGTTAATGAGCAATTGTGTGAGAAATTTGTGCGCAACCAACCCCTCTTTTGGTTGTCGTTTAGTTTTTTTTTTATATGGCATGAAGTAAGTTATTCCACGAACGTGTCAAATTTAGTGGGAAGAATTCACGCATAAATTCATGCGGAAGAATGACATGATGGCCCTGACCTCCGACAGGGCGCCCCTATAAACGAGGGGTTGTGCGTGACACACAATCGTCCCCTTGATTCGCACGATTAACCATATAATTAGCTATGTGTGTCTGCCTTGTTGGTCTGATTAAAGTAGCAACGTCATGGTCCCTCATTTCACATTATCTCTCGCTTTCGCATCTTCCTTCAATAACATTTTATTGCTCTCCTGGGAGGGGGTGGGACATTGTTAAAATGTTCAGTAATACATATAAAATAATATTTATCACATTTTGTCTTCTGGTTGTGTGTTTTTTTGTGGCTCAAGAATGAAGGTCGCAATTGAGCTATTTTACCATCAAGAAAAGAACATAACCACGCGACAATTTTCCATGGTGTGTAGTCATAAATTTCGCCTAGAAACACTCAAGGGAGATCTCGGCTATTTTATCTAAATTAAATGAATTGTTTTTCCCAATGACTTTTCCGATCATTTTTCTTCATATATTGAGCATCTGCAGGCGCGATACTTCCATTAGTTTCGTGTTAAAAATATCATTCAAAATGTACTTGCAACGTGAAACATAATCATAAACTAAATTCGAATGATGCGGTGTTGGAAAAGTGAAGAAAAACTATGAAGGAAAATTGAAGAGATGTAATGGATGAAGAGTAAGGAGAAAAAAAACGAGACGTGCTAAGGCAAATAATTGAGGGAAAAGGAGCCAAATGTAAAAATAGATTTCAAGCATTATTATGTTTCGTAGCCAAAAGAACATGATGTGTTTGTGTTAAAATCAAATACGTGGGTGGATTTTAACGCCTTTTTACCAGCACCGAGAAACCAACGCACTATTTATAGGATGTATTTTTTTTTAATAATAATAATCTATTTGCCCATGTGTACCACCAATTGTTATAGCAAATGTGTCGAATGGCGGGGGGATTGTATATGTCTTATTAGCCAACATAACAAATTGTTCTAATTGCTTCAATTTCATTTTGGCAATTTAAGTCACTCATCCATCGTCCTTGGGGAGCATTAATAAATTTATGAAATATACATTACATACACGATGTATGTGACTGCATTTATTGACCCAAATGGTGAGATTCAATGATGTTTTCTCTGGAGGGAATTTATGTCAAATATACTGCAATCTTCAATTTGTAGTTAGTTATTGTACAGAGGAAATCTGCTTTATGTTAAATTTAAATATAGGTATTGTTTATAGTTCAAGCGGTATTAAGCGGTTTTAAATTGTTTAAATCAAATTTAAAATTGCGTCATTGGGGGAGAAAAAGGTTGATTTTTGAGCTTAGAGACCTGTAAAAGACTTTGAAAATGGAATAATAACCTTGAACAATTCGTATTCTGTAGTCCTTCTGAAGAATTCTTTATAGAAAAGGCTTTATCATCTGTGCTACCTTTTGTCAAATTCCTTTGCAAAATTTTGATTTAAAAAATTGAATTTTATTAGCTTTTTCTTTAGTCTTGAACTCCATAAAACTCAATAGAATTACGTAATTTTTTAAAGCAGAATTATTTTTTACAGAAAAATTCAATAAATAAAACTTCTTATTTTACTTAAAATATTTTCTTTTTCGTCTTAATATCATTAAAAATTAAATCTTGTGTTTTATAGCATAAAATGTGTCTCGGATATGAGGTTTAAATGGACTATATTTTTTAAGACTAATTAAATTTTATAATTCTTTAAAGATTATTTAAATTATGAATTTTTGAAAAAAAAATCTTGTTAGGATTAACCCCCGTTTTGATTTTAGGAGCTCATAGCCAAGACACATTACGTGCTATAAAATATACTAATCAAACATTCCTTTAATTATAGACAACGAGGTAAATTGTCGCTTCGCTCCAATTTACCTCGCCCCGCTTCGCGGGGATTTGTTGCGCTTCGCGCAAATTTTAGAGGGAGAAAATAATTGAGATGAAAAAAGTCCAATAGAAAATGTATTCGTTGGTAACAATCGCCTGGTATCAGTAGTCTCTGTACCAAATTTCATCACGATCGGACCAACGGTGTAGAAATGCATAGCTGAACAGACACCATATTTTTGAGAGACCTTTCTTTATTATATAGATGGGCCACGCAAAAACCTCCAACAGATATTTCAAAGGGAAAAAGTGAATTTCACACAACATTTTTGGCGCAAAATTCAAAAAGTAGTCAAAATAGCATGAATTTTATATGGGGGCTATATGAAGGGGGGCTCTGGGGGGAAAATGAGTGCCGTTGGTAAAAACCGCCTGGTATCAGTAGTCTCTGTACCAAATTTCATCACGATCGGACCAACGGTGTAGAAATGCATAGCTGAACAGGAACGAAATTTTAGAGAGACCTTTCTTTATTATATAGATGGGCCACGCAAAAACCTCCAACAGATATTTCAAAGGGAAAAAGTGAATTTCATACAACATTTATGGCGCCAGATTCAAAAAGTAGTCAAAAAAGCATGAATTTTATATGGGGGCTATGTGAAGGGGGGCTCTGGGGGGAAAATGAATGTCGTTGGTAAAAACCGCCTGGTATCAGGAGTCTCTGTACCAAATTTCATCACGATCGGACCAACGGTGTAGAAATGCATAGCTGAACAGACACCATATTTTAGAGAGACCTTTCTTTATTATATAGATGGGCCACACAAAAACCTCCAACAGATATTTCAAAGGGAAAAAGTGAATTTCATACAACATTTATGGCGCCAGATTCAAAAAGTAGTCAAAAAAGCATGAATTTTATATGGGGGCTATGTGAAGGGGGGCTCTGGGGGGAAAATGAATGTCGTTGGTAAAAACCGCCTGGTATCAGGAGTCTCTGTACCAAATTTCATCACGATCGGACCAACGGTGTAGAAATGCATAGCTGAACAGACACCATATTTTAGAGAGACCTTTCTTTATTATATAGATGGAAAAATATAAGAAAAATATTTTAGGATGAATATATCTTTTATGCTTCTCACTGATCAGGCAGAAATTCTGATCTAATTCTTCGTTATGAGGTAAATAACAAATTTTATGGCACGTGTCTTAGCAAAAGTAATATCACCCATAATATTTTCGCAAAATACAAACTTAACACCACGAAAAAGACAGAACAGACAAGATTTTCCACAAAATCAAGATCTAAATCTTCTCCTCACACGATGAAATTTTCATTTTGTTGCCCAACTTCTAATTAATTCGTCAAGTATTTTGCAACATTTCATCGTATACACCACACTGAATTTTATTGCTATGTGTGTGCGTCTTGGGAAATTCCTGAATGATAACATTATTGGGAAAAATTGCTCAAGCGCGTCTGTGGCAAACATTTTGATAAGTGTACGAGACGTGTATTTTAGTATTTACTCTGCATCGGACGCAGAGCAAATATGAGACATGGTGTGGAGAAATTCAGTAGTTGGGTGCGATGAAACTCGGTGGATTTTCATATGGTCAATTACACATATTGCAAACGGTACTGACAACTGTGTTCTGGTTGAGGCTTCCTCGCCATCTTTGTCGCAACATCGCTGAAGCCGGTTGCATGTGCGATGGGCATTCGATGAATCTCTCTTTTTACCTTTGCAAATTGTGAACATTTAATGGAGACATTTTATGCGGAAACTATGAGAATTTTTCTGAGAAAATAAATCACATCTATGTGGAAGAAGAAAATGGAGTATTGGGCTCTTTCTCTTTTCACGAATTTCAAAAACAATTTCACCACTTGAATACATATAAATATGTTTGTTGGAGCATTGGAAATAATTTGTATGTTAAACAAATTGATTTGTGTATTTATTTAGAAATTGTGGCAATTGAAGAAACTAACCAATCAACAAAAATTCTTCTCGTTTACCCAAGAAAACTTACACATATTATGTACATTGCATGTGCAGCTTGATTTGTCGTGTGACACAATAATTGCGTCTTTGCGATAAATTCAATGGAATGCTGCTATCTCTTACTGAAGACACTTGAGCACTAAAGTTGCATTGGAATCTAATTATTCAGCATTCCTCGGCGATAGTTTATCAATTGTCTTACAAAATTAATTTTTTTCCTACGTTTCCGGAGCTATTGTATGCATTATATTCACAGTGAAACACAGGAAAGAAGCTTCACGGTAGCTTTGAAGATATATAACAATCTATATACATATGTATGTATGATATCTTGTATATAATTTATGTGGAGTAACATCAAAGCTTTTAAAAAAAGTTCCGGCTTGAATTCAATTTGATGGAAAAGACAAAAAAAGTAGGTCGCCAAGTTATACGGTTTCATCCATCCCTCCCCCAATAGGATTATTATGTAAGTTTTCCCCAAAAATCCTCAAATTATTACGACGCATTATGTGATAGATAAGAATGTTCTGTTTAAACAGATTATGTTGGGGGGAAATTGTGCTAAAACCATCGAATAAATGTACGTTGTGAATTTCCAGAATACGCAGAGCTTTTGTACAAATTGAGGGAGAGAAAAGAAGTTGAACAAGAAGTGGGGTCGTCAATCGGCCTTGTTGAAAATGGAAATCAGACATTTTCACTCAATATGTCTGTGTTTTTCATTCTATTCCACGTACGATGGGGAATGTACTGGAAGGGGAATCGATACACGATGAGATACGCATTGAAAGAAAAATAATATTGCGGATTTTATGTTTGATGAAGATTGACATTTATATATAAATAGTGTGTTAAGTTGTATAAACAAACTATATATTACTTTGCTATATGTATACTCCTCGCTACTTTTGGTTAATAATATTCAATACATGCACAATATTACTGCAAACAGTTACCATTCAGGCAGATAATACTAACAAACCCATCCTTAGGCAATTTTGCCTTGTAATAGAGATTTGTTTCAATTCAAAGAGATTTTTTTCTCGGAGGATTTTCCCAGATTTTCCAACCATGAGTGAGAAATTAGCAAGGCTTTTCCTTCGCTTTTAGCTTTCTTTTAGCTGCCCCCTCTGAGTCACAATCTAATTTCAGACTCCTCCTTCAGACGGTCTAAACGTGTTTGTAATGAAAATACTAATTTTTACTCAGGCAGTGTTATTTTTCGTTATATTTTGACAACATGCCAAGAGAATAATATCGGCAAGCAAAGTGATTTGACGAGATACATATCGTTGTTTTCATTTTTCATTATAGTACCTACTGTAATAAAATTGATATATAGCTAAATTTGGCATAAATTGCTTTATTTTTCTTTCTGATTAACAGCTAGAAATATTATTCTGGGAATAGGAGAAAAAGAGTTTGAGTAAGCTGATCAAGTTTACGGGAGCTTTGAGCAAAATTTGTGAAAGATTAACTAAAAGCTCAATAGTTCTAAGTCCTTAAAAAATTATAGATAGCAGAATCGCTAGAAAAATTCGGTCATGCGGTTTTTTAAATATTTACTGAAAAGTAAGTACGTGAAGATAATAAAAATTAAAATTAAAAAATTCAGCGCCTCTTGCGGTCATTTCTTAAACTTTCAATGCTTCGGACATTAGTAGAGTTCTCTAAAATCTTTCATATCTTCACCAAATTGATCAAAATCGGACGAAATAAACCCAAATTACAGCTGATTTTTGACAAAATTAATTGTAGCAATTCAATTTAATTTTCGTAAAGTCTAAAGTCTACATAAATTCTTTAGAAACAAGAATTTTCAACTAAAAGTCTTGGAAATTCTTATAAGAAGTATTCTTTTAATGATTTAACCAAATTCATTCGACTTATCTGTTTAAAGCCTTTAAAATTGAATCATAATGAGGAGACTTAAACATAAATACAAAATTCTAAATAAATTATCAACATAAAAATTGCGTATAGCGTCAATGAACTTTGCAAAAAAATAACCCTCAAATCCATTCGTAATGCAAATTATTTATTTAATCAATCGCACAGATATTTAATTAAATTATTTTGATGATTTCTTTCCCTTCAAGCTATTCCATGGAAAATCTCCTTGTTAAATTTTATAAATAAAATGGTGATTATTGATTCCATTCTGATGGCTAATTCAAAATGTAAATAATACCCTCAAGGCATGCGAGAAGAAGAAATGTGAGAATGAGCAGAAGTCCATTTTGGAATGTTGCAGAAGAATTTTGTAAACAGAAATTTTGAATTTTTAATTAGATGCTGTGTGTTTTAATAAACTCTCCCGTGTTGAGTCCATTAAACCCTCCCGGGGAGCCTTCATTGCATCGCAAAGGTATACAACATTATGTACCTTTTTCGGCAGATGCGAAGGTTCGTAGTGGGTGCTGCTATGTATGTATATAGAAAATTCTCTGACTATGAGAGTGCAGCAAATAAATTTTTGAGAAACAATAAATTCACTGAAATGCTTTCAATGTAAACAGAGAAATGAGTTAAGTTTTTCTCTCCTCACTATGAGTCGGGCATGTGCATGGAGGGGATTTCATGTGAATTATACACACTTTTCTGAAGATGTAGTTAAATAACTAAATTTAGAAATGCTATTGCACGGTTTTCAATTTATGGGGAATTATTATGTATGTACGTTTGTTCTGCATTGAGAATTTTTGCTTGGTGCTCTTGGTGGAAAATGATATTTTCATCCATATCAAGATGGAACAATGTTGCGGGCTTTTCATGTGGCGTCAAGCATGAAGAAACAATCTTATCTGTGAAAAATTGGGCGGGAAAAATGCCTTATTCTCTCTCTGTAATAGAGTGAATGCTCTCTCTGCAGAGGGGATGATTTAATAGTCTAGTATTTTGGAATTTTTATGGTATTTACTTGACAAGCATAGAGAGGCGCATTCTGCTCGTGTGACCTATTTTTAGAGACACAGAGAGCCAAGAGAAAAAAAAAAACACTCCATAAAAACTTGCATGAGAGATGATAAATGGGCATAGAGAAGACAATTGTGAGGAATCTTGTATGTAAAACATCATGCACTCTTGTTGATAATTTCATCTGGTTTCAGTCAAAGCTATTTATGCTGTATAAGGAAGCGGAAGGATCATAATTATGTTTTCTTTAACGACTTTTTATTTGTTAGAAAAAAAATACTTCAAGTGAGGCAAGTTTTCTCTTTGAAGGAGAAGTGGGTGAACCTACCTCCCCACACGAACGTCCATTCAATTTTATGCTGCACTTGAATTTATACAAGAAAATCTTTGAGCATTGGTTTACTTGAGGATTTCCGGTTCGTCTCCTTTTTTTTTATTCACTCCCCATACCGTGTTTTTCCTCGTAAAAATGCAGTGTTGCACTGTTAATGTTTTCAATAGAATCACAGCGGTGATCTTCGAAGTTTATAAGTTTAGTTTTCTTCAGATTTTTTTTGTCCAAGACTCTCTTTTTCTTCAAAAGTCAAAACAAGAGAGGGAGTGCTCTGAGAATCATATTCAATGTAGATTTCACCTCAAATGTATACATAGAGAGGGATCGAAAAATGTAAATATTTATGCTGTATGACTTCCATTCTTTTAATTGGAAAATGCATAATGAAATTTTGCCCCTTTTCCTTTTCCAAAGTTGTTTTTGAACTTGTTTTTCAACATAAAAAAATTTTAGGCTAGACAAGAGGGCATAAATATGTATGTAGGTATATTGTCTCTCGATAAAATCAATATTATTGCAGCATAAAATCGAGATTCAGAGGATGATTTTATGTGAAAAAGTCCTGAAAGAAGAGAAGGGAGTTTTTTCATTATTTTTGTTTTGTTAAGAGGCACATGGTAAAGTTCACAGTTTAGGGATAAAAACCTTAGATTGAAGAATTAATTAATGATCAATTTAAGCTAATTTTTAATTAGTTTTTCTTTATGAAAAATCGCATTTTTCTATTGATAAAATAACCAGATAATAATTAAAAACAGAAATTGTCCAATGAAGACAATCTTCTTAGATTCTTTTCTGCATTTTTTAGGCTATATTCATTGTAATATTCTCCAGTCAACCACACCCCTATAAATTCCTTCAAAAATTACTTTTTTGTCTTTCCAAAATCACTAAAATTATTAAAATTTAAACAGAAAACTTTACAATAATTTATTACAAACATTTTATTTATTATGTTTGCGTTGGTTTGAGCTTTTTAAGTGAACTCCCTGATTTTTTTTCAAAGTATATTTGCATATTAAATGCCCTCCGGAGTGGAATTTGTTGTATAGAGAAAAAAAGACATACAAATGCCATGTATGTAGTTTGGAAATGCACTTTAAAGTTCCATCTGACAGATGAATTATTTGGGCATTTTCTGTCTTCCGTGGAATGGCTCAAAGTACACGACGGGTCAGCCCATTAAGTGATTGTAAATCTCGAGAATTAGAAGAAACACAAATGTACATAAATATTAGAGAAATTTGTTCCGTGTCCCAGACGATATGTGTAGGGAAATTATTAACTATGGATGGAAGAAGAAGAAAAAAACGAAGAAAAAGACGATAGAGTGGAAAAAAAGTCAAATTAGTTATGATAAGCAATTTATCACTGTTAGTATGGTATTCTCGTGGACATATATTTTTCAATCTTTTCACACAATTCTCCCATGCTGCAATGTAATGGTAAATGCAGATAGTTTATGGAATTTGGATTGTAAAAAGGCTCATACTACAGTGATTTAGAGTTGAGCTTGCTTCATAAAAAATATTCTAGAATTTTCTAGGATTTTCTATATAATGATCTTCAATGAATTCTTAAAGCAGAAAACTCCCGAAAACATAAAAAAAATGTTTTTTCAATAATTTTATAAATTTCCTAAAGTATTTTGTACGTAGAGAGGGAAAGTACAGATTGAATCATGAAACGAGCCCACCATTATTTCCTGCAGCATGCGAGTAAATGCATAAATGAGGAAAAAAGCATGATAAAGTACATGCGGCATATTAAATGTTCTCTAAATAAATAATACACCACACTATTGGATGAATGAGTGTGACATGGAAAAAACGATTCAATAGTAAACAAGAGAGTTTGTGAGATGATGAATAATTTCGTCAAAGGAATGGATGAGGTGCAGCTAAAAGTGCTTTTGTAAAGAAAAATCTTTTCCGAGAAAGTGGGAGCTTCTTGCAGTTATATATTCAAATACTTAACACCCAAAAGAGCTCAAAGAACTTTATAACATCTTTTCCCATCCACTCTCCGTACAAGCAAAATATATATGGCTTATTTTGTTATTTCTACCTCTAATTTGAATATTTCTTCTGCATCATCTTGAAGGAAAAAACATCACTTTAAAGAATTTATTCTTAAAAAAAAAATTGTAGACTTTGGAATGAGATCCGTGAGTGCTTTAGAAAGAATTTTCCCCTCACTTTGGGAACTTTTATCAGTGTATATACCCCAGAGAGAGAGCTGAGGATTTTTATCTAATCTTATCGTGAAAATGTGGGAAAAGAAAACATGGTCAAAAACGCATTGGGTTTGGTGGAGTCGATGGGTGAATAAATTTATTTGCCGGTTTCCAACTTAAAATGTATATTTCAAGTGCTTTTTATTGTATGTAAATGTTATTTTGTGTACTTGCTTCGTATGCAAAAATGCCAAGAATTTCAATGTCTTTTAGCAAACTTTTTTATGGAGCTCCCTTCTAAAATGTAATTAATCTAACATCTAACAATGAGAAAAAATCCTTTAACCTGCTGGCCGCCAAGACCTTGGAGCTTCCTTAGAGCGCCAAGGTGGGGTCGTTGAACGACCCCAAGAAGGAAGTCGATTTTCTCATAAACTATAAAACCGGGAACTGTCAGGTCACTACCTTTAGACTCCTTATATAGTCCTCTTGCCCCTTGCATCACAAATTCGCCACCCGGAAACACGCAGAAGAAGATATTAGGGAAAAACATTTTTCACTCATTTTTCACACTTTCTTCGTGAGAAATTTGCCACGAAGTTGACCGCAACTGCTATTTTTTTCACTACCTCCCCACATTACCCTCACTTCCCGCACCGTGATAAATGACAATATTTCTCGAATATTCTTTATTGTTTTGCACATTTATATGCTTCTAATTATGTTTTATGTTGTTTATGTTACTTATTCGCGATAATTCTGACACTGAGAAGGTAAAGTGAGAAAGTAAACACAACCCTTCAACCCCCTTCAATCATATGATTTATGATGTGACTAACTTCATTCTAAGAAATTTTCCGCAGCATGGCCGTTACACCAATTTTTGAATTCCCTTCTTCTACATTTTCCTTAATAACTTTTCTTGTGGTGGACGGATTGAGTTGAAATTTTTACACAACCTCCTCAGATAACCAAAGAACTTATTTCCAAAAGATGGGAATGGTATCTTTTGTATTTATTAAGTTATAGCACGAAATATAGGGCTGGGGTCGTTCAACGACCCCGCTTGGCGGCCTAGAGGTTAAAAAATCTTCTGGAATTCCATTGAAATTCATTCAGATGGAGAAAGGTTTAAAAAATTGCCGTTAAAGTTAATTTGCAAATTTGGTCAATCTTAAAATTAATGTTTTTTTGAAAACCCATTAATCAAAAATCTTTATTTTTAAATGATTCATTAAGAAAAAAAATTAAACGAATTTTAATGAGAAATTAGTAATAAGTTGGTTTTTCCCAAAACTATCGCTAAGAACTCACAAAGAGACCTACTTTCCATGAGAAAATGCCTACAAAATTGTAAAATAGAGTCTTCAATTTATGATGTTTTAATTGAATTTCACGCGCTGGAATTTAGTGAGATTAAAGTTCTCCAAACGAACATTACTAATTTATTGCAATTAAAAAATTCCATTGATCTTACGCAATTAGATGCACACAGACAGCTATTGCGAGAAGACCTTCATCCGAAAAATTGAGCTGCATCTCATATCGTCTAAATAAGTTCAGTTTATGTATCGAGAAAAATTAAAACAAATCAGGAGAAATCGAGGCTTTTTAAGCGGTAGGTTTTCAGAAAAAATTTTAATCGGAATTTACTTATTTTGGTCCTAGTTTCTTCTAAGAATTTACTTTAAGAAACATTTTCCATTTCATTAACCTGGGTGAATTTCGGATTAAGTTTGGCTTAGTTCATTCCTTAAGTTAGGTTAGACAGTTTTTTCAAGCTAGGTTTTAAAATTTGGGCTGGGCTTAATTTTTTTAAGTTCAGGTTTTTATGGTTGTAGGAATAAATCAGAGTACATAAATAGAAGATTAATGCATTTTTTGATGATTTTTACGAATTTGATTAATAAAACGAATTTAAGAATGAATTCGGTTCCGACTCAACTTGACTTAATATTAGAACCTTAATAGGATAACCTTAAAATCTAAGGCCAAGTTTAAGAGAGCGTAAACTTGGTTTAAGAAAAATGGGCCTAGTCAAGAAAATTAAGGCTTAGCTTAGAAATCTTAGGCCCAGCTTAGAAAACTTAGCTTAGAAGAAGAGCTTTAAAAACTTTGGCCTAACTAAAAATACTGAGACCTAGCTTAAAAGCTTAGGCTAAGAATTGAAAGACATATTATTTTAATTTTCTTAAAAGCACTAATGCATTTCCCTAATGCATAAAAGTGCAAAATGAGATACAATAGAGGCTTGGTTTAAGTTTTTTTTTAAATATATTTTTTAGTGAAGTTTTCCAGCAAACTTCACTAAAAAATATAAAATCTGCTTGACTTTCTTTAAAAGTTTTTTGTAATTAAAATTACAAATATCCTTGAGAGTTTCAAGTCTTACTTTACTTCTCTGAATTTTAAATTAAAACTCGGTAGAACCGTGCCCTATGGGAAATTAAATTTTTCCCTTTAATTTATACGAATGAGTTGTTAAGTCTAAATTGTGATGAATGCTGAAGACATATCATGCACATGTTGCAAGACGCGTAATTGAAATTTTATCCACCTACGCACTTGTCTAGAATGAATGATGAATGTTATTAGATTTGGTTCTCATTGACTTTCGAAATTCATGTGATTCTTTTATCTATATAATTCCATATCGTACGATATTATGTATAGATAGATATTAATGAAATATGTGTAGTGGTGTGAGGATTTTGGCAAAAATTTCTTATCGCAAAAAGCCAACATTTGTCGGCTAATGAAAGCATATTTAGTGGTGGGACTATATCGATGGTGATACGTGTATGTTGTCACATGAATTCCTTGTATACACATGCGACCGCACAAAAAAAAGCAAAACCAGATGCTCCGGAGATTAAAGAAGGGTGGCCGAAGTTATCCTTTATAGCTGAAAGAGACCGTTTGTGGCTGCTGAATATATACGAAAAGCGAGGGATTGGAGGAGAAACAACAATTTTCTCTAATGACAACCGGAAATAAGAGGAAGTTGGCATGTTTCATTTGATATAGCATCCTTTTGCTTCTTTTTTTTTACCCTCGTCTCATGCAAATGCAATTCATGTGAATGCGAGACTTTGTATAAATCTCTCCGCGTGTCTTTGAGAGAAGCTAAATTGTGATGCAATTCTCGTGTTTGGCAACGGTTGAACATTTTCGCATGTGTCACACATTTTGAGAGGTGCATTTTCTTCCTATGGGCGCTTTTTCGTCTAGACGAATGTGTCTTCGTCCATTCACTGAATTGATAATGTGTTGTCTTGAGAAAAAAATAACTAAACTCGACTGTTGTCTAATTTGTCAAGCATAAGAGTGCGATTCATGTGTGTTGGAGTTGGTTAAAGGGCAAAAACCACGCACACATCACGAAGCTATTTAAAAGACAAAAAAAATCCTCTCAAACAGATAGAATGGGTGTTTTATATATTTTTCAGCCAAGAAAGATCAATTAATTTAAAAGGATTGTCTTATTTCTTCTGTTGGTTCCCCGGATGTGCTTGATTTTGCGAGATTTTCATGAAAATTGGTTTTATGGTTCACTGAATATTTTTTAGTGGATTGTAAAATATAGGAAGAACCCCTAAAATCTCATTATTTACAAAGAAAATGATCACTTTTTCATTCATTTTCATGAAAATGATAATTTTCTGCTTAAGTCTGCATAAAGTCCTTTCTAATTCAGACACAAATAAGTAAAATTTCCAAAGCAATAAATCAAAATTATTAAACTTTATAAGTGTATTAAATCTCATTTCATATTAAGAAAAACCCCCACGATGCGTATACAAATTGAGCTTTCTAAATATAAATTAAATTCATCCCATTTATCGCACGTGTATTTGGTTGAATTTCACGGAGATTCAACCCGGTTTTGATGGCAAATTTTATAAAATATTCCCATCAATTTCTTGAGCGGTGATTCTGCTCATAAGGAGCACAAATATATGACTTTACATTAATTAAACCGCAAAAAGCTGAGATGCCAAATACACCGTTGAGAAATTACAAAATATCAGCCCACCTGCAGCTATTAGAGATGTATTAATTCATGCTAAAATCGGAACGATTGGGGGCGAATTCAAGCATGTGTGGCACTTGATTTTGCTGATTTTCTTCGCGATTTTCATGTGCGGAGGTATTAAATTTGAATTTTTGATTCCATAACTACCACACCATGGTCAATAGCCAAACGAGATTGTGTGAGAAGTGTTGTATAGAAAAAGGTAAAATATTAGAAATTTATTGCGTATATCACAATTTAATTGCCAAGCAATAGACAAGAATAATAGTTATCTTTTACGTGACTTTTTCTTGTAGGAGTTCATGCATTTTGCTCAAGCATGTAGTATGGTGTGATGTTATTTAGTATTTTTCATGTAAAGCTCGTTGTGAGCTCTATTATAGTTGAGATTGATGGCGTGTGTCACCATAAAATACTCAAGGAGTTGGACATTTGAGAAGCGTCGTATATTCATGATAAAATGAACCCCCCCCCCCCCCCCCCCCCAACAAAATGCATAATTCTCGGGTTTGGGAGGGAGCATACAGCATGAGGAATGACGCAGAAAAAATAGAACATTTGAATTTATGTTGAATTATTTCCCGCGTTTTTCTACACTCAGAAAAATTGCACAGAGTTAGCCTTTCTAGCTGCTAATACTTTTATTTGCTAATATTATTCGTCTGCAAAACGAATATTGCTTAAAGCACTGCACAGAGAGTTCTGTTTGCACATTAAATTATTATCTTATCGTTATTTCCAAAAAAATAAAAATGAATTGCAGAGATGGGGCTATTTAAATCAATAGAAGATAAGACAATTTTTGAGTTTAAGACAAGATTGATAAGAGGTTCTAAAACGAGCCATTTCTATTGAGAATTTTCTGCTTTGAAACTCTTTCTAACATTCTAAATGCTCTAGTTCTACTTTCCAACAATACGTAGAGGAACGTGGCCCAATTCGAACCCCCAAAGGTCCACGCAGAATGAGAAATAATGATATAAAATAAAAAGCAATATTCTTAAACTCCCGCAACTTTCTACATTTTAAGTTTTATCAGTTTTAAGTAATAGCGAATTGAACAAGGTCTTATTAGGTCCGAATTGGGCTACATTCCCCTACATATTTACTGTGAATCATCACTGTATCCTATATAATCCATCAAGAACAGCTTAGAATATTTTTCTGAGTGTAGACATAAATTAATGTCCCTCATGTGGTAATTTATGAAATTTACAACACGTCCCTTCTCATGGTTTTCGCAAAAGTTTAAGTGCAAAAGTGAATTTTTATGTTGGGAAAATTCGTTTAGACTGCATGCATCCCACATGGAGGCTGTAAAGAAATTAGGATACAGCAACAGCAAACCAAAAGATGCGGAGAGCCAATTTGCTATTGACAAGATTTATGGCTTGAACTAATGGTTTTCCCGCTGGGTTTCCCGCATATTTTCACAGATTTTTTTGTGGAGAAAAAGATTTTCCCTCTTGAGCCTTTTTTAATGCACAAAATGTGAATTTATTGGTGTTTGTTATTCAGGCGGAAAAACAATCTTCCTAAAAAAATTTTAGAAGGAATAAAAAAATTCTGATACAGTGCAACTGATATCGTTAGAATTTGCAATTCAAATTTCACTTTATTCAATTACGATTCTCTTATACGAATAATGCTAATATGGTGTGGACTTTGTTCCATCAGTGGAGCAAAACAATGGTGTTTGTTGTTGCCTTTTAGCTGTGATTCTTTCGAAGAAAAGAATAGCACAGCTTCTGTATCCACTCTAAAACTCAAGGTCGTCGGATCGGGCTCAAACTTGGTATGAGCACGAATTAGGGTCCCCACATTCCAAAAAACGTATGCGCCGAAAAACTTTTCCGGCCGTCCGGCCGTCCGTCCGTCCGGCCGTCCGTCCGTCCGGCCGTCCGTCCGTCCGGCCGTAGTTTGGAGCTCAATTACAAGAGAACGGTAATAGATAGAGACTTGCGGTCACCGGCAAAGTACAATTATCGACTGGAAGTCGTCCAACTATGATATCAAATTCGACCCCCCACCCCTGCATCCGCCATTTTGAATTTTTTTCAATTTTGTTTTCGCTATATCTCAGCCTCTATTATAGCTAGAGGCCTGAAATTTTAATATGTTATAAGGGCCCTTAAGACCTTTTCAACGATACCCCATTTTTAAAAATCGGACAAGCGGTTTAGCAAATATAGACTTTTATCGAAAGTCGGCCATAACTCCTAAACCGGTTGACCGATTTTAACCAAACCGGTTTTGAATGAAAGATCTCAAAAAGGTCTACAATTATCTATACATAGGAAGTTTCAAAAGTTACCGCTAGAGGGCCTACAATCAAAAACCAAAGTTTCGATGAGTTTTCGACCAGTTTTCGATTAATATCTCAAAAACTGGACGATAGATTTCGATTAAATTTTAGTATATTATAGGTGATAGGTACACCTTTTAATAAAAAAAAAATAAAAAAAATTTATGTCGCGGTTTCAGAGATATAGACCAAAACAGGTTTCCATATGTACCGATTGTTGCAATATTGCCTTATATCGGCTTAACGGTACTTGATAGAGGCTTTTCGATTGAAGTTTCATTAGGTATAGTGGGTATGACCTATCAGATTTTACTAATTTCAAAATTCAAAATGGCCGCCTTCTGCCTTTTTGCTACATCAACAATTACTTTCATCTATTCACATATATTTTAAACAAACTAATTGGCGCCCCGCGAAGCGGGGCGCCTTTTTTATACATAAAAAATATAAAAATATGTAAACCTATAAATATACATATATAAGTACAATGATGGTCCAGCAGAGTAAAGGGAATGTACTGGTAAGTTTCACTTACGGGCTGTGATTCTTTCTTCAGATGACAGTCAAAGTGTGGTGAAGTACAATGATGGTCCAGCAGAGTAAAGGGAATGTACTGGTAAGTTTCACTTACGGGCTGTGATTCTTCCTTCAGATGACAGTCCAAGTGTGGTGAAAATTGAGGTGGATAAATTTTTAGGAATGGCTTTCTCACGCATCGAATCACAGCCAACGCGTGTAAATTCTGGAGAAAGGCTTACTCATGCGCGTTGGCTGTGATTCGTTGCGTGAGAAAGCCATTCCTAAAAATTTATCCACCTCAATTTTCACCACACTTGGACTGTCATCTGAAGGAAGAATCACAGCCCGTAAGTGAAACTTACCAGTACATTCCCTTTACTCTGCTGGACCATCATTGTACTTCACCACACTTTGACTGTCATCTGAAGATTTCTTATAAAGAAATTGCAATTTGTAATCAGAGATCTTTATAAGAATTTGTGCTGCATTTTGTTTACATTTGTTGAGAGAATCATCTGTGTAGGAAGGAAAAAGTCTTCTTCTTTTTTTGGTCTCAACGAAAAAAGTAACATAAAGAGAGATAACATGATCTGCATTTAAAGATTATTATTATTCTGTGACAACAAAATGTGGCTTTAGTGGAATAAAATGAGGGATAATAGAGCCAACCGGAGGATACATGAGGAAAATTATGAATGAAATCCAATTCAATTGAGCAAATTGATGAATATTTATTCCTCGTTGGGGGACTGAAATGCACTGAAAACCCGGAATAATTTGCTGTAATACCCAGGGAGAAAATCTCTTTTATGGCTTTTTATTGATCACATTGAGTGCATGCATGTTGAATCATAAAAATGTGAACATAACGATGGAGTCACTTGATGAATAATCTTAAAGGAACTTGGGAAAAAAAATTCTCCAACACTTGGTAGAATCAATAAGTACCCTTTAACAAAATCTCTGTATGCAGTGTTGGTTTTCATTGCACTGCATGAAAGGTTTTATTTTTTCGATGGAGTAAAATGAGGAAAATAGCACAGATAAAATGTATTTGATAAATATTGCAGTATGTGCAAAAATATCACATTACTATCACTCCACAAGACCACATACTCTATATATAGAAAATGCATGCATACATATAGGTATATGTTGCCACATGGAGAAGAAGAGGGAAGACCACATATTGCTGGATAGGCATAAATATGTTAGATATTTTATTCATCAACAGTTACCAACCCCGAGAGTGTGAAATTTTCAGTTGAGTGTGGTTTTTAAAAGCATGGGCAGATGTGGGATTTTATTAAGTGCAGGAGAATGCCATTTTGGAAACATACATAGGGGCTCAAAAACCCAAAAGATGTTTCCCAAGTTGAAAATGTTACCAATTTCCTATTCAATTGGCTCTTCCCCCGTCAAAATGCACCCACAGTTATCCTCTAAAGAGACACAAGAAGAGAGACATTAAAGTGAAAAAAGGAAATGAATATCTATTAAAGTATTTTTGAATATTATTACACCGACTCTCCTGTCAGCAATATCAAAAATAAATAATTCTCATTACTGCCTTTTTATACTGCAGCTGAAATAATCACGTTCTCTGAGTCATTTTCTGAGAAATCGTGATTCGTTGCAATACAATATTAAATATTAACATTTACCAGTGTTGCTGCCTACCTATATATGTACACCAAGAAGCACTTTTCATGACGACACACTTACTTAGCTAATACACCATAATACACCAAAGGAAATTTAAGAGAACTTTAATGATTTTGGTGCAAAAAACCTCTATGGGAAACAATCAAGTACTTTGTTTTTGTATTAAATGATTCAGAGAAAGTTTTTACGGGAGTCAGGGGCTGATAACTAGGCAATGGTTGAGGAACACCCAGAAAACTACAGAATATAATATTTCCAAATTAGATATAGAGCAAAGTAGTATGAGGAAAAATTGTAGAGTGAAAAACTTCCTTAAGGAATGGACTCTTTAAAAAATATCTCGCAAAACGCTGAGGGAAATGAGGGAAAATGAAAAATTAGATATTATGACCTTTAAGAATTTCCTAATTGAAGAAATTAAGGAATTCTTAAAGGTCATGTCCCGATAGAAGAAGAGAAATCATTGTAGATAAAGATTTCAACAAGCTGACTAACTTTTTTAGCCCTGTGGGTGGATTCTTATATTAAATTCAATCTTTCTATACCTACGATTTTCCAGAAATCATTTTCCTGTGTGTTTGGGATATAGGTAGCTTTGTTTCATTTTTTTCATTTGGAGCTTATATTTTTTTAACAGTCTTTTACTCATTTTCAGAAATGTAGGAAAAACTTGTAGAAAAATCAAATGGAAAAATTAAATTTCATATCAGAATCACGCCACTGATTTTCCTACAAAAAAGATCAAAATCAAAATCTTGAAATATTTTCCTTTAACATTTTTGTCTTAGAATTAAACATTTTAGAAACCTAAAAGAATCATTTTAAAAGCTTGGACATAAGTGCTTCAGGAAACAGGGGACATAAAGCAACAGTTAAGCTCAGCGAAACGTATAGCAAATTCAAAGCTGAAATTCAAGTCAAAATATATTTAATATTTAAATTGAAGATGATGCCATTTTCTCTAACCAAGAGCGAACAGGTTAAAATTTTAATTTAATTTTAATTCCATGGACCATAGAAAGGTCATTCTCCCCAAATTAATTCACTTAACCCCAGTTTCTTACACGGTGTGTGTTCCCGTTTTGGGTAGAATTTCATGAATTTTAGCATTAAGAGAATATTTTTGCCACAACGGCTTCAACACACCGAAGAAATTGGACTTTATACTACAGAAATCTTTTTTTTTTAATTTTTCTTTTGACAACCACCAGCTATATACAACAAGTGGAGGGGCACACAAATGTTAAAGAATCGGCAAATAAAATTGCGCATATGCGCGATTTGTTTACAGAATAAAAATGTTTTTGGTAGTGCTGACTCTTGTGAAATGCCAATTTTATCGTAATAATATGATCGCTTAACATATTTTAGTATGCCTTAATTGCTTTCATGGCGCCATGTGACGGAAATTTTTGATTTTTTTTTCCAAATCTCCCATTTGAGGATATTTGCCTTGCAAATTCCACAAAGATATCACGCGTTTATCTCTGCCGAATAATCATCTTATAATTTTTCTTCTATTTCAAATGCATATTGAATTCCTCTTTGACCAAAAGATCAGTGTTGGCGTGTTTAATTCGATACGATATGTTCACCTGTAAGATTTTTGTGGGATGTTATGTTTTTGGCGGGTTTTTTTCCTCACAGAAAAAATCATACATGAGAGTCTCAATGGCTCTTGACGTGACTTTTGGAGACTGAAGTGGAGAAGGTTAAAAAAAAACACGAAAGATATAATAAGAAGACGTGAAAAAATATTTGACATCACTTTAAATATAAATGCTTTTTGCAGTTTAAAAATACAGTGATGATGTCACATCCTTTGGTTGTGTTGAAAGTGGCGAAGATTTTTGGACGGAAATTATAAATTCACGAAGATTTTTATGTGGGGAAGAGAAGGAAATTTCCGTTTGAAATTGATACAATTTTACAATAATTATGTGAAGAAATTTCTTCATTTTCTTCTTGAAAATTCTATTCAGTTTTCCCAAAGCTCAGAAAGCTCTAAAAGCTCTGTAAATATGGTTCATATCAAAATCTGCAGAAGGTTTTTTTTACGGAACTAACCTTTAATTAAATCGGTGCATTGAAAGATTAGAACGTTAGAACTCCACAATTCTAAATTAATTCTTTATCAAAAGGATTTTTTCTCTACTACCTTTTATGTTGAAAGAAAACTTTAAAATTATATTATTTAGTTAATAAATATTTACAATTAAATATTTACTCAAAAGTCGGTTCAAACGGAAGAAAAAAAAATCACAAACTATTGAGCTTTTGAAGCCAAATTTAGCCACAAAGTTTACAGATTTAAAAAGAATCTGAAAAAAGTCATTCAAAATCTGAACCACAAAAATCACCTGAATTTTTACCAACAAGTTATGCCCTTTTCCAACCTAAATAATTCATTTTTATGCTGATTTTTCTTTCCAATCGGAAAATGAAACTGAGAAAAGATATAAACCTTTTATTTTGCATTTTTACAATCATGTTAAAGCGAGTAAATGCAAATGACTTGAAGCAATTTGTAAGATTAATACATTAACACGATGCTTTGAGATGCAAATTACAAGGTATAAATTTTCAACAAATATTTTTTACACCATCATTGAGCGCGAGATGAAAAAGAAAATCATGTCAAGGCCATATTGTAATTTCTTAACCCATTTTTGCTACCAATAATAAATTTTCACTGTACTATTTCACCAATTCTTTCAATTGAAATGTGAATAAATTTATTTCTCTTCCGAATTGTTCCACCTCTCCTTTCAAAAAAAAATGTGTGTACCTCCAACCTCATGGCGGGGCTCAATCAACAAACGTATAGGTACATATTTTACGGGTTGTGTTGTTAAATGGAGCATGACAATTAATGCCACCGTTTGATGGGATCAATAGACAAGCAGATGAATGAGAAAAGTGGCATTAAAATGGAATCTCGCGCTGCCTTTAGAATTTAGTGTTGCAGCTACTCATCATTAGTACAATGTCCCTCCTATGCTGACGCCAAAATGCCCATTCGGCATTATGTTCAATTGCAAATAGTTGTGTGATTGTCTGTGCGGATGTTGTTTTCAATTTTGAGATCAATGCACCGAGGGTGAGAATGAGAGTGAAAGTTTATGTGCAAATTGACCGCATTGAATTTATATTTTGTATAAATGCTGCCCACTGATAAATCTCTTTTCAAAAACTCAAAAGCCGGCATGGCGGAATAAACAACTCACAGTGTGGTAGAACAAACAAACAAATACAGAAATTGTGGTTGGAAAATTGATGAAATTATGATTTGCAAATCAAAGAAATGCCTGTACTATGCCATTCATATTGCGCAAACATCCTACAACTTTTCTTTTCTTTTTTGGCTCTTCTTCTTCTCTCTGAATGATAAAAAAAACTCCCGCGCTTTTGCTAATTGTTGAATTTTTTGCAAACCGCCTATGGCTTTCCTCAAAGTGCAACAATAACTGCTTTTGATGAGATGAAACTTTAATGCAAAAAAAGGCCGCGTAATAAATATAAAGATGAAATGATTCTTCATGGTATGATGAGAGAAGTCCGTCATCTATTTCTGGCGGCGGCAATAACAGCGGCGTCGACCCACTTTTCATCGTACATGTGGTGGAAATCTCAGTCGCTTTTATTGTGCCATGAAACCCATTGCGGAGACTCTCAGAGCTACAGCATAATGCTTTGAATCAAAATGTTAAATGGTGATTATAGAGACTTCCATGCGCGATTTTCTAATCATTGAAAAATCACTCTGTATTCTACAAAGCCTCAGATGTGCAAACAATTAAACTTGTGGCGTTTTCTTTGATCTCTCACCTCCCCTTGATGAGATTTCTCTGTTCACAGAGCGGATGAGGGCATTCCAGTGGAGCCATTGATCTCAATTATATATTTGCAAAAATCAAATTTACTGACCATCAAAAGTTTTTCTCCACCCGAATGACCAAACATTTCTTTTCAAAAGTTTGAGGAATTCACATGGGAATGTAAGAAATTGTGTAAAAGCGTAATGGAAGTGTGCAGGAAAACGGAAGAAGATATCCGTTTTTGCCAAATCATTCATGTTACATAAAATCTGTTAAGAAAATCTCAATTAAATTTGATTTATTCTTCTAAATGACGTAAATTTGCTTATGACGGCCTTGCATTTACTGCAACGTAAATTAACATAACCTAACTATTACGTTCTTAGGCTAAAACCTGTTATATTAAACAGAAAATATTACGAAAATGTATTTCTTAAAAATGTTAAGGATTTGCTAAAAACGGAAGGAAATTGTTAAATGTTGATTCACCGACTCATCTTACCTACATTCCATAATAAATTTGCAACTCACATAACTTACGCATACAATGTGAATTTCCCTATTCTTGATTTTTTTTCTTTACTTGCTATTCTTTCATTTCTCCGCAAAATGCCATTCAAATGATTTTATGCTATAATAGACATTGCAGAAAAGTTTTCAGTTGTGATTCAAATGCCAAGGAATGTAATGTCCTGGAAATGCAATTGAATAACTTTTCAGTGCAATGAATTACGTCAGATGTATCAATTGATAAAAAATATAATAAGAATTTGGCAGAGATGAAGCTTAAAAATCAATTTTTCTTGAATTTTCTGCAAAATGAAAGCTTTAATTGAAAAATCCAAGAAGAACTTCACAGTTAAACTCAATAATTTTGCTTCCGTTTTTAGTCTGACCAACATGTAAAGTTTTTATTTTGATAATGAATCATGCCTCGTTATTGTACAACATTTGCGATGATTCACAAAATCCGCAAGAAAGCGGAAATATTAAACCTTTAATTCATTTATAACCTTCTTAAAATGTTTTCTTTTTGCAATGCAAATTTACACTATCCTGAAGAAAACGGAACGACGGCAATTTCTCTGAGTGTATAGGAGCAAAATATGTGTTAATAAAAATAATATTCCTTTCCGTTTTTGAGTGTGGCGCCCGTAAAAGGCGACGTTTGTTGAATTATAAAATTTTCAATACATTATTCCACATTATATCTCTCACATATCCAAATTTGTTCCGCCAAATAAACGCGCAGCAACAATTAAATGAGATAATATTTTGGTTGGTTCGATGACCAAATAAATCAATGTTCAATATCACACAAGTCTCGCGGGAAATACTGGCGCCGTGATAGTGTGAATACCGCATTAATGAAATTCTCACTGCAATAGAATTAATAAATCGGTCGATACGGGTATCAATCAAACTGTTCTGAGAGTATCTGAGAAAAACCATCGCTAGCTGCTCCCTTTTTCCGCCTGGCTATTTTTCCCGCAAGATGATGAACTTTCAGTGAGATCCACTAATCATTTTGTGTGGGATTTTCATTTAAATAAAAGTCTCCACGTCCATATCGGCAATTCATTCAAAAGTAAACCATTTCATCACACGGGCGGTCATTTTATTCAATGAAAAAAATAAAGAAAACCATCTGTGTAGGATTCTTTTAGAGTCAAAAAGTGATAAAAGTTAATTTGTAGTTCTTCTTGGGGCTCTTCAACACAATGTCATCTGCGTGCAGCAATAATTGTACTATCCAATTAAATTTAAACGCTCAATAAATTAGAGTGAAGACATACAAAAATGTGCTCGTAATCGTTCAATTTGCGCACTTTAGTACTCCTTTTCCATGTGATATTTCACAGAATGGAATAAAAAGACGGGCGGTGGCAAATAAACCATTATGTTGGAGAAAGGCCATTCGGAGTTGGGTATACAACATTGACTAATCACGATGTCTCGTTTGAGATTAGAATGGAAAATTTGTTATTTTTCTTCTTTAGGAGCAACAAAATCTTTGTTCCTAAAGAAGAAAAAAAGAAATAACTTCAAAAAAAAGAAAATCCTTGAACATTGAGGAAAAACGAAACCAAATACGAGAAAGAGAGTCTGTAAAATGGAATTTCAAAACAATCAATTTGTACAATCCTTGCAGATACAAGCACAACAATGAATTACCATCAAGATAAAGGTGTTCAATGAGCTTTCCAGAAAAGCGAATAGAACACTCTGTATGACCAAATAAAAGAAGAATTATTGTAGCATTGGATACAGTTGAAACAGGTGCTTCAAAACTATATGATCCGAAAATGGCCGGTGAAAAACACGAAAAATTTACAAAGTTGATGGAATCAAAGGCATTAAGTCTTGAAAATGAAGTCGAAGAAGCACGGGCTTTTAAGGCAAGCCCATCTTGGTTTAATTAATTTAAGCAACGTACATACAAAGATTCATTCAACTACGTAATCATGAAAGGTGAAGCAGCAAGCGCAAAGCAATAAATATTTTTTTATAAGAATTTACAAAAAAAACTTAAATTATAACATAAGACTAATATTATCTATTGTACGCACATGGTAATAAATTCATAGATAATCAGTCGTATTCAGTGACCAAGAAATCCTTGAAATTGCAAGAATTTCTTCTGAAATTTCAACGATTTCAAGGATTTCTTGGTCGCTGAATACTACCCAATATTGAGAAATATAAGTTTTACAATTCGAGATGAATTCCTCAAAAATGTGCACATGCTTATGAATAAATACGAATTATGATTATTTAAATATCATTTTTCCAGCGTTTCATTCAACAAATCATATCGGTTTCTTATATCGTTATCTTTTTTTTTTAGCTATTTTAGAGTATCCCCTTAAATACCCTAGTTATAGCGTGTATTTTTTTGAAATTTCCCCTCCTTAGTGTATTTTCTCAAAATTCATATTTTAACACTTTTTTCTTACAATTTCGGTCCAAATAGGTAATAGAACCTTCCTAGAACCAATTTCAGACCGACTTTGTGAAAAATTTTAATGAAAAACTCAATTTTTGTGTGAAAATTGCAAAGAAGACTGCAAAGAAAACTATTCAAAAAAGCTCCACAAGGTTTGGTTAATTTGGTTTATTTGGATGGTTGGTAGCCGAAGAGATTGTACAAATCTTCAACTGCGATGAGACCGGTTTGGAAAATTGTAAACAAAAGTAATGTTACAAAAGAAATGCAAAAGATCTAAAAGATTGAAAAAGGACTAAACAAGAAAAGGTCGTAAGATAGTTTGGCGCCCGAACTAACTTATGACCTTTTCTTGTTTACCCCATACTTTGAAAATAAGAAAAGTAAGCTACCACAGAAACCAAGGCTTCTAGAAAAACTTAAGATAATAAAAATAAAAAATTCTTTGGAAGACTCAATTTTCCATTATTGGAACAATAATCAGCCTACACTCATAGAAAAAATTCCGTATTTATCACTGCAAAAGTGGTGTTTCATATAAGAGAATTCCGTATTTAACACAGTGATAAAACGGGAATTTGTTCTATGAGTGTAGGTCACGAAGAAAATCTTAAAAATATAATTCCAAATATATTTTCCCTCAGCCCCTGAGGATGCCTCGGAGTGAGGCGAAACGTTGGGTATAAAGATGTGTTTTTCTTCCCGTGAGAGAAAGACCCACTGGGGCTCACCAGAATCTCCCCCCCCCCTTTTTTCTTAAAAAAAATCATCTATACGAATGAAAATATTTCTGATAAAAGCCCTACTAATTCTGGACAATGCTCCCAGGTATGTTTCGGAAGTTTAAAATCAGCTCAAAGAAATTTTTCCTAAAAATGGTATTTTTGTTTTTTTTAATACTTTGGATAAGATTTCAAGATTTTTCGATTTAATATTTTTGAAAATATTTTGGAACTACATAGTGAATAATGCTAAATTTTGGTTTATTCTTTGTTTCAAGCTTTATTTTTATGTTGATCTTTATTTCAGAATACCACCGATTATTGAATAACGTGAATACAATGAATTCTTCCTAAAGTAATTTAAAGAAAATATTAGTTTAAGGCTCCAACAGATGGACGAGAAATTCCTCGTGCGGTGCGGCGCGGCGAGGTTTTCGTGGCCCATCGTCGCTTCGGATTGGCCGAAAAACGTTCTCGCACGGTGCGGTGAGAGTGTGTGAGCCATCTCTCGCTTCTGATTGGCCGAAAACCTCGCCGCACCGCACCGCACGAGGAATTTCTCGTCCATCTGTTGGAGCCTTTAAAAAGTAAAGAATTCTCAGTTTTTTATAAAAAGAAAAATTCTGAGACATCTGAACTGCTCATTTCTTTTCTTTTTTTTTCTCTAAATTACCTACCTCATTTTTATTCCTTCCTCCCAACTGCTATTCATCGCCATTCTTTCCGCTACTACGAAAAAGTCACACTTACCCAATGATATTTCATTTTTGTTTGGGTCTCCTCTTCTTTACAATATACCTAACTTTTAAAGAAAGAAAAAAAACTAACTATCTCACTGTGAACTTTTGCCCACAGATTTTTCATTAAATTAAACATGTTAGGGAAGAATAGCTAATCAAATTAAACGCCCACAATTTCACCATAGGACGCACACCACACGTTGTGCGTTGTAATGACAAACTTTGCTGTTAGTATGTGAATTCATTCGGAAAATCTCATGCGGGGGTGGGTGTATGACAATGAAGAACTATCGCGGGTGACCTATTCGCGATGTGACCCACTTTTGCCGCCCTTTCCCCTCTTGTTTTAATTGCCCTGCCATAAGTAAAGAATCAATCTCGGAGCTGTGTGTGTCAAAAAAGAAACAAACTTTGATGGCGAGATTGTGTCCATCCAAAGAGGATGATGAGTTTTTTTTGCGATGTAATTGAGTATAAGAGATGGAATGTTAACTCATTACCCAATTAATCATTAAATAGCATAGTAAATATTAGTCTATGTTGTACACAACATTATACAATTTAATTACAGAAAAAGTGAATGACTTTTATGAAACGAAACGTATCACACGAGAGCGACAACTTTCTGTGAAGAATTATCGTTTTTAATTAAAGTGTATCTCCCAACATGTTGCATTTTTTGCTTCTTTTTTTTTTATGTTTTTATCATAGGAAAACATTATTAAAATGGACACGCTAACAAATTACACTGAATTGAGATTAATTCACTAAATGAACCGCATTTCTATGATGATAATCTCTCCACTTTTAACTTCAATCCACACAAACGTCAACTCCATTCCTATTCATCTAACATTGGTGAGCTTCCCTTTTGTGTTATGAAACACAATCATCATCATTTATTATAAAATTCTGTAGACACATCCACTCAACATAACGATTTTGTCTCACTGGTCAACGATTAGCGTCCCCATAATAACAATAATTATCTCATAAACATGTGGGATTTTCTCTGTGTATTTTGCATTTTCGATACACAAGAGAATTCTACCACTAAATTGGTGCTTATAAAATGAAAGAAGTGTCTTTTCGGATTGTTACAATAATGGAGGATAATATAGGAAGCTATTAAAGAAAAATAACCCGCATAAATACATTATGCTGAATTGGATAAAACATGAATTTCGGAGAATAAAAATGAATAATTCGGAGAAGATCCATTAATGGGTCAATTTTTGTAAGAATTTTAATAACTCTTTGTCTGTTTAATAACAATTTCTTAGGGCTTAACTTTTGATTAAAAAAAAAAGAATCAAACAAACAAAAAAATCGTTAAATTAATAAAAAGTATTCTAGCAAAGTTACTTTCTTTGAAGAAAATAATGTAGATTTGTTTTAAAAAAAAAAATATTAACACGTTCATTCCAAGTTGACGTCTTGATGTATTTTTATACACTTTGTGCCATATTACTACGCCACTTTTTGACATAATCCCAGCAGTCACACACGTTAGAACATTTTTTTAGGAAAAGTCGATTTGTTTACTATAACTTAATGATTTCCTTAATTTCTCAATTTTGAATGACAATTTAACAAAGAATTTAATAAAAATATAATTTAACTATGATTCTGTATAAACTGATTTGGATTCTTTTACATACTTAGAGTATAAAATTCTAAAACACAACGCTTCACACCAATCCAACAAATTACCTATTTAGGGGAGGGCGGGGCTAATAAAGTAACTTAAGGGTTTGGAAAAAAGCTTAAAATATCATATTTCCTACCTAGATAGAACAAAATGATCTGAGAAAGAGTTGTAGGGCAAGAAATATCCTAAAGAATTGAGCTATACATTTTGCTTTATCTGTTTGGGAAATATGATATTTTGAGCTTTTTCTAAACCCTTAAGTGACTTTTTTAACCCCGCTCTCCCCTAATTATATTTTTTTTACATCAGCTTACTGATTTTTTAAAAATATTTTTCTATTAAAATTTGTTTATTTTTAAGTGATTTAAGAAGAAAAATGCAATATGGTGCTATGCAGGAATCTCATGTCAAGAGAAAATGATCATGACATTTTTTCCTGACATTTTTTGTCATTCCCTCTCACTCCCACTAATGTATTTCTGTATCTTTCGTTTTTCTCTGACGCATGCTTCCGACATTTTCATCATTCTTTTTTGTGCACTCAACATGTTTTTCATTTCGTATTATTTTCTCAGTATTTGGGGATATTTTTCCAAGAAAAAGTGAAAATGGGCTTTGCTGAAGTGTTCTCAGTGCCAGGAAAGCCGTGAAAAGTGGAAATTTATGGTCATTTAGCGGCCAAATATGTGAAAATGCGCGAAGTGAAAAATCAAAACACTCTTTCCCTGACCAATTTTTACGGGATATTTTTCTGTATTTTCACGACACAAATCACTTCTTGCAGGTTTTTTGGACTTTCCCACAGGTCATCTGCAACAAGGAAGGTCTGTGTGGGGGGCAGGAAAATGCTTCCTGGGTGGTGGAATCCCACCTGAACGCGGAATAAATTGGTCCGGGATTGAATGTTTTGCTGTAGAAACTGCACAGTTTTCACTTATTTGGCCCATAAATACCCCCGATTTTCCACTTTTCACACCTTCACAGGCACTAAGAACATTTCCACAAGCCGCTTTTCACTTTTCCCGAGCTAAAATATCACAATTTACAGAGAAAATTGCAGAGAAAACTAACAAACACGTTGACTTCACAAGAGCTGGAAAAAGAATGTCAGAAAAAAACATCTTCCTGCGACATTCTTTTTCAAGCTCTTGCGAAGTCAACACGTTTCTTATTTTTCGTCAATTTTCTCTGTGAATTGTGATATTTTATCTCGGAAAAAGTGAAAAGCTGCTTGTGGAAGTGTTCTTAGTGCCTGTGAAAGTGTGAAAAGTGGAAAATCGTGGGTATTTATCGGTCAAATAAGTGAAAACAGTGAAGTTCGACAGCAAAACATTCACTCCCGGACCAGTTTTTCGCGTTAGGTGGGATTCCACCACCCAGAAAGCATTTCCCTGACCCCAAGCAGACCTTCCCTCTGCAGATGACCTGTAGGAAGGTACAAAAAGCCCGCAAGAAGTGATTTGTGTGGTCAAAATCCAGAAAAGTATCCCGTAAAAATTGGTCAGGGAAAGAATGTTTTGATTTTTCACTTCGCGCATTTGCACATATTTGGCCGCTAAATGATCATAAATTTCCACTTTTCACGGCTTTCCTGGCACTGAGAACACTTCAGGAAAGCCCATTTTCACTTTTTCATGGAAAAATATCCCCAAATACTGAGAAAATAATACGAAATGAAAAACATGTTGAGTGCACAAAAAAGAATGATGAAAATGTCGGAAGCATGCGTCAGAGAAAGACGAAAGATACAGAAATACATTAGTGGGAGTGAGAGGGAATGACAAAAAAATGTCAGGAAAAAATGTCATGATCATTTTCTCTTGACATTCTTTTCCTGCATAGCACCAATAGACATTAAAAAAAATAATTTAAATAATATTTTTAACAAAAAATGCTTTGGTATCGCTAAAAGATCGTAATAACATCGTAGATCAGCTGGGTAGAATTTTTCGAGGAATACCTAAACTATTTATTTACACGTAGCGTAAAAAAACTATTTTTTGAAGATTCTATTGGGCATTAACCTAGCCTAGAAATTCTAAGGATTTTTTTGTCGTTTTCTATACCTATATTAAATTCTTAGCATTTCTGCTTAAATTTTACATAAAGTCATAAAACTTTTTTTACCATTTTTTGTAAAAAAAAAAAGCTTTTCTATGATTTTATGCTCACGTAGTAAATAATGCAAAATTTTAACGTTAGGTAAATTCATTTTTATATTAATGAATCTTCCATAAAAGCTTTTAAGAAAAGCACTGTTCTTGAAATTCCTTTGAAATGCAAAAGAATTTTATAATTTTCATTGTGATTAAAAAGTTTTGATTTCCCTGCATAATTCTCGCCCCTTCCTCCTATTATGTACAACATCATAAAGTAAACAATACTAAAGGAGGGGAATGCTACCGCCTTTCTCACAAGCAATTGAAAATCTTTATGATCTCCACGAGAACAATACGTTGATAATTGTGAATGTAGCAATTTGTATTTCAAGATCATTCCATCTAATGATCATTTTGTAACATTTTTCTTTTTGTTTGCAGAAAATCCAAAAGATTGGTCTGATCATGCCCTGTGGTGGCCTGCCAAAAACACCTGGTTGACCCGAACACGATCAACCCTCGATCAATGTGGCGTACATGCTGATAGTCTTCTGCATTTCACACCAATGCACAAAACCCTCAGAGTTCAGGTAAAAACTTTTCCAAATATCTCGGGGAAAAAGCGTTAAAGCAATCTTCAATGGTACGGAGAGTAATTGTTGGGTAGAAAAAGTTGATTTGCCCATAAATTGGGGGGAAATTTCTCAAAGAGTGCAACATATGGTGATCTACCTTCTTTTGACCATTGCGATCGTGTGATCCGTTGCAATATGGTAGCCCCCAAGAGATCACCTCTCTATATGCAAATGTTGCGTCACTTTCGCAAATTGTACAAATGCTATACGCTACATAGGTACATACATTTCGCTACACATATGTGCAGCAATGTGACGAAGACATAAACCGCATAAACATTGTTGTTGGTTATACATAGCATTGAGAGGAAGGTGGCTAGCGGCATTATTTTTGTTTTCATACACCATTTTTTACTATGTCACATTTATTGATGTGTAAGAAAAGCCAAGAGAAACAACAACCTGCATGAAATTGTACGTCAACCCAAATATGGTATTTCGTAGCTGAGAAACTTCAATATTTAATCATTGTTCCATGCCGGGGAGTTGTGTATGCGCACCAATGGCAAAAGTATAAGCTTGTATGCGTTGCGATCTGTCCAAGACAGCTCGTGAGGAGAGAAATCTTGTGGAATTTTATTACATGACAACACCAATGGACCTCTCTCATATAGGCTGAGGGCGAAGTGGAGATATATAACCTATGAGAAACGGGAGTTGGATGGAAAAACCTGTGTTGTGTGTGAGAAACACCTACAACAATTGCACCATGTGCAAACAAACTTTAATGACTTTGACACAGTTTACCTGTACGCACCAGGCAATCAGGCAAATGCATCACCGCTTAGATAAGAATATCCTTCATGATGACACAGGACATGCTATATAACCAACGACCCCTAATTTAAGCTCATTTTTGCTTCACCTTTTGCTCCTTTGCACACCCTCTTACCCCACAATTAGAACCCTATTCGTGTGCGCATTGGGAGCCAATGCACCTTTTTTGCGGCAAAAATCACGCGAAAAAACACAAGAAGAATTACGTTGGATTGAAAGTCGCACCCATTTTCACGAGCATTTTCTAACAACACCACACTATATACGTTCCATTCATAAAAAGCATTTGGCGATTAATACGAAACGTACAAACGTCCACACAAAATTCCAGTCTTGCAAATCGATCTGCCTACACGATAGATTGGTAGTCGCAAAAAGAAAAGGTGTCTCTTACCTACTCACAAAATGTGAATTGAGAATGGTGCGCGGTTACACCTTGTGGATGACTTACAGTGTCCGGTGTTGAGGCACGGTGATGGGAGGAATACATAATTTTTGACTCCTCAATGAGATTATCTCTCTTTTTCTGCACACCACATACTTTATGTTGTTGAAAAAAGGCATTGTGCGAAGTATTTAACATGATGCAAAAAGTTTATTTAGAAGCATCAAATATGGCGGAATTAACGATTACATTGTTTAACTTCCAGTTCTAATTCCAATGTGATTGGAAAATTATTGGAAGATATAGGTTAGGTTTTTGCCGCTGAACGTTATTTTTTGGAAGATTATTTAATTTTTCCAGTTCTTTGAAGAAAAATTAAAAGCAAAATTTTTATTTATTTATTTATTCAGACAATTATATACTTTGTTGGCTTTGCTGAACTGCAATGGTGTAGCCAGAGATCCATTCAAAGAGATTGTTCTTAGGCAACAATTTCTTTAAAATAAAAGAACATTTAAAATATACCTATACTTACGGTTGTTGTATTAAAATTTTTAAGCTTTGCATAATTCTTACGTTTGACGTTCCTGTCAAACACTAGATGTTTTTTTTTCAACTATTTGACGTTCTTTTATTCAACGTTTGAAATTTAATTTCGAACAGAGGACGCTATTGTCTAATTTCTAACGTATTCCTTTCGAACGTTAGATTTTTTTTGATTATTTGACGTTCCTTTTTTTAGCGTTTGACATTTAAATTTCAAATCGTTGACGCTTTTTTTATAATTTTTGAATATCAAGTAGTTCAAATGTTAATTTTTTTCTCAAGTTTTCATGTTTTCCTTTATAAAGTTTGCTCTTTAAATTGGAACATTTAACGATCTTTTCTAATTTTTGACAATTTTCAACATTTGAAGATTCTTTTCTAATGCATGACATTTTCTTTTATCTTTGACGTTCATTTTAACGTTTGACGTTTCCTTTATTAAATTTGAAATTTAATCAAACGTCTGACAATCCTTTTCTAACGTTGGAAAATTCCCTTTTTTTAAATTCTTTGTAACTTAATGCCTGAAAATAATTTATTTTACCTTCAAAAGGAAAATCGAAATTGCCTGAAACAATCTCCTTATTAGCTTAATCAGTTCTAGACCAATTAAAGCAATTTATCCTTACTTGAATGCAAAATTACTTCTAAAATTCAAATAATTTAAATTCAGTCGACGGAATTAGATGAAAAAAAAATGTTTTTTTTACCTTTTAACCAACAATGAGATCTATATTAGAGATTTATGACCATCCCTCTGTGTTCTTTTACACAGCTGCCAGATTTACGCTACTTGGACTGTCGTGTAGACTACTCAACAAAAACCTTCAATGCTGTGGTTAATCTATGCAAAGATCTCGGCATCAGATATCCCGAGGAGTTGTCCCTGCACAAACCCCTCGAAGCGGCCTACCTGAAGCGCAACTATGCCAGTATGCCAACATCCCGGGTGCTCATCGATCAGAATGGCTATCTGCAGCCGGCGCCAGACACAAACACCTTCATCCCAACACACTCGAGTGGCTTCAATGGGAGCAATGGGAGTCTCGAGACGAGTCACAATGGGGGTCCCTTCAGCTGTGCCCCCGTCCATCATGCACCATCGCCACAGCGACAGACCCACGTGACACCCATCAGTTCACCATCGGGTACGTGGAATAGGAGCAATGGGCACACGACGCTCCTGCACGAATCCCTGTCTAGTCTGGGTGAGATCACGGAGAATTTGGCATCGAGTCCCCGGGCCCCGAGTCCCGAGGCGCGATCACGTCTCGTGCGGCCACGATCGCTGATTGAACGGGCCCGAATGAATGTTGGTTGGTTGGATTCATCCCTCTCGATCATGGAGCAGGGAATCCGGGAGTTTGACACACTGTGCCTCCGATTCAAATACTACTCCTTCTTCGATCTCAACCCCAAGTACGATCAAGTGAGGATCAATCAGCTGTACGAGCAGGCAAAGTGGCAACTGTTGAATGAAGAAATGGACTGCACGGAAGAGGAAATGCTAATGTTTGCTGCGCTCCAGGTAAGGAAACCAACTCTAACCGGATTTCTTTAAAGGATTAAATTCCTCTATAATTAAACATTTATCTTTTTTTTTGCAGCTCCAAGTGGGCCTTCAGAGTGAAATTCAACAACCCGATTCGGGTATTGATACATCGAGTTTAGACAATGGTGCTGATGATGACATCGATGCTGCCCTGAGTGAACTCCAAATCACCCTCGAAGGACCAAACAACAGAAATAACATTGGAGACATTACAACAATACCCGAGCTTACGGATTATTTGCGCTTCATGAAGTGAGATTAACAACAATAAAAAATAAAAGAAATTTGCCCACAGCCATGACTCATGATGTGATCTTTTCCCTCTATTCCACAGACCCAAGAAATTCGCACTGAAATCCTACAAGCGGTATTGGTTTGCGTATCGTGATCTCCACCTCTACCTCTACAAGAGTCGCGAGGAGGCGAAAGGTGGCAATCCAGCTATCAGAATTAATTTGCGTGGATGCGAAGTTACGCCGGAAGTGAATCTGTCACAGGGAAAGTTTAACATTAAACTAGAAGTGCCACCGGAATATTCTTCAGGGCCAAATAGTGAAATGTGGATCCGTTGTGAGCATGTAAGTAGACTTATTTTCAACATTTTGCACACTTTTCTAGCAAAATTGATCAATATTTGACCAAATATTGAGTGGAAAATTATTAGCAATTTTTGAGCGCAAATTTGGGGCAATATTTGCTTCATAATTGCTCAATAGAAACAAATATTAAATGTAAGTAATATTTAAAGTTTAAGCGGAAATTTAGTGATTTTTTCAGCCAATTTGATATGATGAGAGATCTCTCTCCCGCAAAAAAAAAACAAATTTTGCCCTTTAGTGGACGTTCTGGAAAAAAAATTATTTAACCTAAAACTAAATTAACCTTTGAAGGATTTTGCTGACCAAAGTGGCGAATTCGACTTTTCGATCGCCACAAAATTAAAATACTTGGTGTTGGCCACGAAGTGGAACACCAACTAATTCATTTAATATTTCGTGATAAATTTTATATCTGTGTATAGGGGAGGTTCATTACTTCAAGATCGTCGAAAAAAAAACTTGGAAAATATTTTCTTTTGAGTGAAAATAAAAGTCAAACTTTTGAGGTTAGAAACCTCGATCTTCCAAGTGTTAATAACAGAAAATTGAAGCGATTTGATTTGATTTTGAATGGAGAGCTATTTTTACTCAAAATTTGAAGAATGTTTGATCATTATTTGATCAATTCGTGATCGAAAGTTGATATGAAAAAAAATTGACAGAATATTGCTTCAATTAAATAACACAATATTAAGTAAATTTAAAACTACATTAATAAGCAATTAAATTTTAACACTTGAAGGACCGAACACTTTTTTTTTACCTACGTGTAGGATCAAAATGGTCCCGTGTCCATCATAATAAAAAGGCCAATTATTAAATGTTTTGTTATTTGTAGATCTGCTTATTGAATGAGGATCAAAAGTTTAATTAATTCTTAATCTATTTCAAGCATTATTGCACTAAATTTATAAATAATTTATTTAAAAAAAAATGATAATGAAAAAAAGTTGCGTAGAATCAATGCAAAATTGTCAAAATTGCCAATTCAAATCAAACTTTTTGCTACAATTTTGTCAATTTTCTTATTGAGCCTGAATAATCACTTCCTTCATCTCTCTAAGTAACTATTTAATCACTTCCGGTATGAAAATGAGTTGACACTAATGATTTTCATCGTGGAAAAGTTAACAAGAGATCCTGATTAGGAAAATACGGGGAAATCTAACCTCAAAAGGCTGTCAAAAATGTATGAGAATTTGAATGACAACGGTATTTCATCCTCCGCGTATAATTTCGACTTTGACTTTAATTATCTTTTAAAAAAAATATATTTTCCGGATTTTCTTTCACTTAACTTGAAGTAATTGAAATTCCCTACACATATACGTGATATTTATCATGATAGGTCCAATACATTTTAACCCTTTCGCGTTCTACATGAAACATAAAAACATTTAAACATGCGCTCTTTTATTACGATATTTATTCTATGAATTCTCTCAGAAGACTTTTCTCTGTCAGAACGTCTTCTAGGGCCTTTTTTCGTGAATTTGATGCTCTTCTAACTTGAAAAACCAATTAAATTCATAAATAATTGAAAAAATAAAACGTTTCACGTTTGGGTCAGCCTATGACCCTAAAAACGCGAAATCTATGACGATATAAAAACTCTAAATGGCCATGGTGTCCACAAAAATCCTCCAAGTGTTAATTTTGATAGATTAATTTTATGCCAATGATCGGGTCAATAGAAGCAATTTAAACAAACCAGAGCCCCCAGCTGTACATTATAATGGCGGCTGCGGCTTGATTTTGTATTAGCTCCGGGGGCGGCGACTCCAAAATTCGACGTCTGGGAGGGGGGCTCTGAAGTAAAATTAATTTCGTCAATTTCTCGTAAATTGTTCGCTAAATCTTTTTCTTTAATTGATGTTTTTGTTATCAATAATCTTCCTCAATTTTTTGACCCCAAAATTGAGCAATTTTTGATCAATGTTTGTTAAAAACATTGAGCTACAGAAACTGAATTTTACAGTCAATTTTAATTCAAATGTGTGTCAATTAAATTGAGTCAATTTGGATTGAGCATTTATTGGCACAATCTATTGTTTATTGGGGCACACTAAAAATAATTCACAATTCGTCAATTTTTACGCAAACTTCTCAATTTTGAGGCAATTCTAATTGAGAGATATTTGACTGAAGCCTTTTATGAATAATTTTCTTTCCTTTTGGCTTCTGCAGGAGGATCAATATGCCAAATGGATGGCAGCATGTCGATTAGCATCGAAAGGTCGCTCCCTGGCCGATAGTTCGTATGAGAATGAAGTGGCCAGCATAAAGTCCCTACTTAGCATGCAGAAGCCCGTCAATGCACCCATAATTAGTATAAATCCCGACAACATCGACCCAGCAGACTACGTTGCCCCGCGCTTCCTCAAGAAACTCAAAGGGAAGGCCGTCAATAGGATCCTGGAGGCGCATGCCAATGTCAAGGAACTCCCGCTGATTGATAGCAAATTGAAATTCATTCAGGCGTGGCAGAGCCTGCCGGGCTACGGCGTAACGCTCTTCGTGATAAAGTTCGATGGGCACAAGAAGGAGGAACTTCTGGGTGTGGCCAGCAATAGGATCATGAAGATGGATCTCAATACGGGAGATCATCTCAAAACATGGCGCTACAACACGATGAAGGTGGAGATTTGATTTTTGGCGGGAAAATTGATTTTTTGACTAAATAATCGCTCATTTTAGGCATGGAATGTCAACTGGGAGATCAAGTGCATGATGGTACAGTTCCAGAATGAGAATGTCGTCTTCTCGTGCCTATCGGCGGACTGCAAGGTGGTTCATGAGTTCATTGGGGGCTACATTTTCATGTCGATGCGTTCAAAGGAAACCAACCAGACGCTCAACGAGGAAATGTTCCACAAACTCACGGGAGGTTGGGTTTAATGGGGGCTAAACGAAACGGGGTTGGGGCGAACAAATTTGTTTAAAAAAGAAACCTGTGTAAATATACTTTTAACTGTTGACTTTACTTACAAACAAACAATGAAGATTTATGTAATTAATAATCCTAAAAAAAAATGTCTCTAGTTGTTTAAGAAAACTAAAAAAAAAAAAGTAATAAATTGTGCCTCAAATTGTTGCAAAAATGTTGCACAATAATCGAAAAAAAAATTGAAATTTAACTTAGAAAATGTTTTAATTTTAAATGTTGATCCGGCAATAACTGAATAGATGTTTCAATGTATTTTTCTTTTTTAAAAAAAAGTCTTTTTTCATCTCAATTTGCTCCGAATTAAGCTTTTTTCTTCCTTCCTAATAAATCGCGCGCAATAACAGCCAAAATGAGAGAAACTTTCAGAGCAAAAAAATAATTTTCTGTGAGCAATCATGAAATTTCTACGATTTATTGTACGATTTATGTGTATATAAAATGTTTTAAAATACGATAAATTTTACTTTTTTATTCAAATTAAAAAAAAACGCTTCAATCCCTGGAAGAGTGGTTGTTGAATGATCAATGGAGGTTGATGTTGAACTCATTCTGAGGATGTTGAGCTCTTCCTCTGTGCCGTTGCAGTGGCCGCTTTAGCTTCATGCCCAAAGATGTTCAAATACTTCCCTCGAGTCATCTCCTTGGCCTCCTGCACACCCAACTGGTACGCCTGATCGTAAATTCTCTTGAGATCCATCGCCAAAGCCGTTGGGGTCAGTTCCCCAAGTTCTACAACAACGGGGAAAATTTAAAAATTCATTGAAAGATACGTTTTTCAGTTATGCGAGTTGGAATACCACAACATAGAATATCGGCAATGCGTTGTAATTTAATTTATTAGCTTTATTAGAGGGTGTTGAGATTTAGTTTCTTTGGAAAATTCATATGTTTTGATTCGAAAATTGCCTTAAGTTCTTAACCCTTGAAGGATTTTGCTGGACAAAATGGCCAATTCGACTTTTTTCAATTACTACAGAACTAAAATCTATTGAACATTCCGAGATAAATTATTTTAGTAATTATGTATTTACTGGAAACTTTAGTAAAGAATTTGACTAAATTGCCTACTAAACTTTAGTAACAGTGGTACAGAATTAAAAATTTTAGTTACCTTCACTAAAAACACTAAAAAATTCAGAGTCAAATGAAATAGTAAAGAAAAAAAAAAGATTTCATTGATTTCAGGCAACATAAATAAAAGAGCGTTATTCACGAGACATACAGTAAGTCCCCCGCATGTAACCAAAATTGGGTTTTAAATTATTGTAGGGGATCATTAAAGGTTCAAAATAAGCGTGGTCATTTCCCGGAAAAGCGCTGGGAAACATACGAATTTTCCGGTTTTCCGTTTAACCTATGTTGATTTATTTCTCAATTTCTAGCAATTGTAGAATATTGCGATTGGTGTCAAATTAAAGCTATATTAATGCTTAATATTATATATTAAAACCATTTTCCAAAATGCCCTAGAAGGTGAAAATTATGAAAGATTTTCCGAACACGCATTTTTCTTTCGCCTCCCATTTCCACAATATTGCATGGGACCACCTGGAACATCCCTTATTTTGTAGCTTTTTTAATTATCTTTGCACTTGGTGGGGAAATCCGCTGGGAAAACTCGCTACAGAATGATTTTCCAAAGTTAATCACATTTTCGCGTTGGAAGAAAAGAGATAAACGATTTCTCCTCTTTGATGTTTCCAGAATGTTCTAAGAATTCCCCTATTAAAAAATTGGCCATCTCTTTTTCTCCAATGCGAAAACGTGCTTAACTTTGGAAAATCATTCTGTAGCGAGTTTTCCCAGCGGATTTCCCCACCAAGTGCTATACCAAATGAAAGATAATTAAAAAAAGCTACAAAATAAGGGATGTTCCAGGTGGTCCCATGCAATATTGTGGAAATGGGAGGCGAAAGAAAAATGCGTGTTCGGAAAATCTTTCCGAATTTTCACCTTCTAGTGCATTTTGGAAAATGGTTTTAATATATAATATTAAGCATTAATATAGCTTTAATTTGACACCAATCGCAATATTCTACAATTGCTAGAAATTGAGAAATAAATCAACATAGGTTAAACAGAAAATCGGAAAATTCGTAGGTTTCACAGCGCTTTTTCGGGAAATGACCACGCTTATTTTGAACCTTTAATGATCCCCTACAATAATTTAAAAACCAATTTTGGTTACATGCGGGGGACTTACTGTATGTATCGTGAATAACGCTAAGTTAGTCCGCAGAGCTAAATATAGTTTATCGTTGTACATTTAACCCTTGGAAGATCGATATTTCTAACCTGAAAACTTCGACTTTAATTTTTTCTCTAAAAGAAAATGTTTTTCAGTTTTCTTTATACGATCTTGAAGTCATGAAACTTCTCTACACAGTACAAACAGATATGGAATTTATCATAATATGTTAAATAGTTTTCAATTATGTGACGATTCAGAAGTCGATTTGGCCACGATAGCCAGGAAAATTCTCCAAAAATCTTGCCCATAAAACATTTTTTATTCATTTCAGTTCAATTTGCTTAAAATCGGTTGAAGTGTTTTTAAGTTTCACATGAAAAAGCAATTTATCCGTTAGACGGCCATATTGGATAAACGACTTGACCGATTTTGAAGCCTAAGCTATCGATTGAATTGCCTCATTAATTTTTAATGCATAGGTACCATAGGTAGTAGCACGGTCTAACTATTACCTAGTCCTATAATTTAGTCATACAATAATATAGACTACTATTTTAGACCTCTAACTGCAAGTAGAATTGTACATAGTTTTGACGCTTTTCGCATCCACGTGAAACATTGAAACATGTTCTCTTCTTATCACGATATTTTCTCTATGGATGCTCTCAGAGGACATTTCTTAAGCAAAGTACCTTTTTTTGGTCTTTTTTGTGTGAATTTAATGCATTTATAACGTAAAACAACAATTAAACTGGTCAAAAATTTGGGAAAATAGAATGTTTCATGTTTGGGTCTACGTATGACTCAAAGAACAATGATGGCGGCCATTTTTGATCTTGAAAGTAACAAAAGGTTGTCTTATTTCTTGGCATTTCAATGATTTTTAGGTTTTTAGTAATTTAAAGAATTTGAATAAAAGATACTACCCAAAACACGCTTATACAAAGTTTGAGCTCAATCTGACACGGCAAAATTAAAAGCCACGTATGTGGTATACCAACTAAACAGAAAATTTGTTTTTAGAAAAGAAATCGGTTACTGTGCATGGCGGCAATATCTTCGGACGTTAGCCCGCGCGGAGGTGTTGGAGAAACGGAATCTCGGCTATTTTTTGACGAAATAAAGTCCGTTACACCTGGAACTGCAAAGGGAAACATTGGAAATTCATTACTATGCACAGAGAAGGTTTTCCGGAAGGTTAAACGTACTTTTTTCAGGCCACAATTCCGGTGAATTGCGATCCAAATTCTCCATACTCATGAGATCATCGTATTCGTCGGTTTTACCTGTAAAAATCGTTCAAATATTTGAAAATTCAAATCGGAATGGAGGAGAATATCTTCAAGGAGGGATTTATGGGAAGAAAAGTCGGGAAAAGACTCACCCGCTTTGGAATTTGGGGAATTTTCTTCGTCGCTGCTCATTTTTCTTATAACCGTGATAAACGACTTCTGTCAAACTGCCATGGAAAAACTCAACGAAAACCTTTCATCGTCGATGAATTCGATGAAACATTACTTTTCGTCAACTCTATGTTTTTGCGATGTTTTCGCGTAGAAGAAAAAAAAACAAAACGAAAGGGAATGTAATTTTTCTGTCTGATATAAATTTTGCTTTTTTCATTAATTCGCGCGCCAGATTTATTGCAAAAACACGAAGGAAATTGTTTGTGGGGTGCATAAGTAATGGCCGCGACAAAGTTACGAAGTCCCGGGAGTGGATGTCTCAGTCAAATAACAACAATTTTCTTTGATTTGGACAACACACTCATTCCAACGAGGAAAGCAGATGCAAAAGCCTGCAATAAGGTGAGTTTTTTTCGGCGCGGGGGCCTTTGGACCACATGCGCTGTGAGAGAAAGTGACGACAGGTAGCCCCCGCATGGGGAAAAACCCAAAATGAGATATTTTTTCTGCAAAGGTGACTCAAGGAAGTCTCGAGACCTTGAACTTTTAATCTTGATTTCTACGTCGTGCGTTTGCCTTCGCAAGTGGGAGGTTTTTCCGATTAAAAACTCGTTGTCATACATTCTGAAAAATATGCTGTTTATGCCATTTATGCTGAAGGTCACGGAATATTCTCACACGAGAAAATTCTCCATGCTTTGTCTCCCAAGATTTTCTGAGAGCTTTTACCCCATTTTTGGCGGGAATTTTCCACTGAAAATCAATGTCAACGCGCGGGGTTAAAAACCCGCCTTTGTTGCGTAATGCGATAAGAAAGAAGAAAGATTTCTTCGCGGAGAAATTAGCACAAAAAAATCAATCATAGCCATCGTTGAGTGACGTCACAAGTGTCACATGGTCTCAGCTGATTACCTTCACGTCGCGCGCGCGGTTAGAAAACGTTTTTCCGTCGTATTTTCCTAATTAAAATCGCGAAAAAATGTGATTAATGTGTGTGGGAAGGTTTTTTGGGGATTTCTAGTGCAGCCACGGATAAAAATAACCCGATGATTGAGCCAAAAGGAGATTAAAAGAGAAAAAAACAAATTGAAACATAACCTCAAATTTGATTTGTTTTGGTAAACTTTTGTCGCTTGAAAATTTCTTTCAATTTTATTCATCATTTTAGACAAGAAAATGGAATAAAATGAATGAAAATTGAATGCTTGTGCTGTGTGGTGTAGAAAAGAGTTCAAATTGTGTGAAGTTTTGTGCTTGAAGAGACTCTGGAAAGCAGTGAAGGCATCATCTCCAGATTTAGACTCTGGGGGCAGGGCGAAGGTGTCCAAAAATAAATTCGGGAGCTTCTTCGAGCACATTGAGCGTCGGGAGCTACACGAAGGCCCCTCAGTCGTCGTAGTGGTGCCCAAGAAGCTGGGTGAATTGCAAGTTTCCCAAAAAAACAAAAAAAAAGTGCTCAACGGAAGTGCAGGAAGTGGAAGAAAAAAAATGGCAGAATCAGCAATTTCGGAGCCAATAAAGAAGTGTGTGGCAATTCTGGGAGCTGCCAAGAGTGATACGGAAAAGTTTGCAGCTCTCTTTATGGTGACAAAGCTGGTGAAGGGGAAGGATTGCACGGATGTAGCCAAAAAGGCTCTCTTTGACTCCATTGGCTTTAAATTCCTCAAGAAGCTCATTCTAGCTGAGAATGTTCCCGATGATTGTCCCCCAATTGTCTACAAGAGCGTCGCTCTGTCCATTCTCACGAGTTTCTGTGAATTGGAATCTCTCGCCACAAACCCCGAGATGCTCAATATAATCCCGGCGTTCTTCAGCATAATTGAAGATGCCGACGATGAGGATGACAATGACAACTTGATTGTTGTGACAGAATCCTACAAATGCCTCCAGGCTATTGCTCAATTTGAGCCTGGGCAGAAGGCCCTCCTTGAGGCACAATCAATCCCCAAACTCGCCCAAATCTACGCCCAGAAGAGCTTTCAAACGGACGAAGCTCTCCGCGTGATTATCACCTTGTGCAGCAAATTCGGCCCTCAAGCCTGGAGCACAGACCCCAAAGTCTTCAACAGTCTCATCACGCGAATTGGTCTGGATTTTGAGACAGATCACTCAGAGAGGAAGTTTGAATTGTGCACCATCCTCGCAACTCTCCTCTTCACGTGCCGTCGCGACGTAATCCTCAAGACGGTGGAGGGAGAAATTTGGCCAGAGAGCATCTACAAGGGGCTCAATGACATCCTAAAGAGCAAAATTGGTAAAAATCAACGAGATCCCGCCCTTAAGCTCGCTGCCCAAGCTCTCGAATTCTTGGGCGTTGAATGGACTCTCAATGACGAGGAGAAGCCAAAACAATTCTTCCTGCTGCTCCTTCAGCTCGCTGCCATTGAGGTGCGCATGCAGATGGACAATAAGTCCTTCAATCAAGCTGCAGCTCAGGCTGAACTCATCACGGCGTGCTTCATCATCCTGGAGATCTCAGTGAATTACATGGCAACGGATCAGCTGGACCTCGATCAGAAGGAGAAGCAGCAGGTGTACACAGCCCTCAAGGGGGCCTTCAGTGGTGTAATGAGTGTCCTGACAAAGTTGAGTACAAGCGAGGCGAGGAATAACCTTTCGGGGAAAGATAAATCATTCGCAGCGGCAATGGTGAGAGTTCTAGCAGCTTGGTTGGCTCAGGAAACAACTGCAATGCGTCCAGGACTTTACCAGGTACGTTTTGAAGAGAAAGTCTCACTTAAAACTCAAAAAATTCCCTCAAAATTGCTAAGAAATCGTTGAAGTTTTAATTTTCCTTCAAAAAACCTTAAACTCGTCCCTTTCTTCGAAACAGCTATTGTAATTGACTTAAAGGAATAATTCGTGAGTTTTAAGGTTGTTTTTTGGTATTCTATGAATGAGAATTTATGGAAATGACAGGTCTAAAATTTTAGTACTTTTAATTCTAAATTTTAGTACTTTTAGACTTATTTATTCGAGACATATTTTTTGGTATAAAAAAAGAATTTTAGTACTATTTAGTTCTTGTAAAAAAAAATAGAAAAGAGATAATTTTGATAAAAAAAAATTTAATTTTAGCTTAAATCTGTGAAAAATCTCGCTTTTTGTTTTTGAATCATGCCTAGTTTAGTAGATTTTAACAAATATCAAACTTATCAAACTTTTAGAACAAACACATAAAGATCAAAGTTAAAGATTAGAACTATCGGATTCTCCAAGTGCTAAAAAATTTACAAAAAAAAACGATTTTTTTAAAGTCATTTAGTCAAAGAATCAGCGCAAAAATCCTAAACTTTGATAAGAAAAAAACAATCGTACCGTCATTTTGAAAAAAAAATCCTTTTTTAAAACAAATAATTAAGAATTGTTGAGAAATGTTTATTTTTTGTTAAATTGCACAAAAATAATGTTTTCTTAAAGATCATTTTCGACTAGTTCGACTTCTTAGCTGACACTACCGGAAGGTCAAATAGGTCTTATTTTCACTAATAAAATTACTTTCATCAGGCCAAGTAGACTTATTCTAAAGTTTTTTTTTTATTTTCATTATTATTTGTCCTATTTATTCTTATATATCGTTTATTTTTTTTTTAAATGACAAATGGTCTAAAATTAAACGTAAAGTTAAAAGTCTTGTTTAAAAGAAAAAGAATTTTTTTTCGTAAAAATTGATAATTTTATTTATATTAAATCTGTGGAAAATCTTATAATTTATTTTATTTGAAACATGCCTTAAATGGCAGATTTAATCAAATATAGTATGAACTTACTTTTAGAACTTAAATATGGCTAAGACACACTGAGATCAAAGTTAACAATCATAACAATCGAGTGTTCCAAGTGCTAAAAAATTTACAAAAAACGAAGATTTTGTTAAGATAATAATAATATTATTATTATTTTATTATTTATTATTATATTCTAAAGGTTTTTTTATTTTTTTTATTTTTATTGTTAGTTTTGTTCTATTTATTCTTCTCTTGTTTATTTCCTTTCCTAATAATAAATGGTTTAAAATTAGAAGCAAGGCTAGAAGTTTTGTTCAAAATATGACAGATGGGTACTAAATCAACTTAAATGAAATGTGTCTCGGCTATTTAGTCTAAAAATTTTTCTATTGTTTAGATTTATTCAGATCTTGTAGTTTTTTTTTCACAAAATACTTAGATTAAAAGAAAGAATTCCCTGGAAAAACTTAGGCGACCTAGGCCCTAAATATTCACATTTCCACGATAAAATTTAGTACAAACACTTCAAAAAGAAACACCCAAGAAAACAACTTTTTATTAAAGTAAAACTCCTCAGTTTTTGTAGCAATGAAAAAACCTTTTCCCACAGGTCCTGCCATACATGTTTCAGTTGGCCAATTCAACCTTCCAGGAGAGTAGGCAGTATCGGTTAGAAAATAAAGGTAATCCCGATGCAGGTGAAGCACCTGCGGATGTTTTGCGTGTAATGCTACCTGCCATGTGTCATCTTGCCGTTGAGGATAAAGCCAGACAGATTATCTTTAAAACGAAGCAAGATGAGGCTCTGTATGAGTGCCTTGTCTTTCACTTTTCCATTGCGCATTGGAAACGTCCACCTGTACCACGTGCTGAGCGTCTCAAGAGGCTGAATGAACCCGATCCGGGACCAACACCACGTCAACAAGAGGAAATGAAGGATTCCCGCGCGGCTATTGTCAGTTTATGCAATATCTTTATGAATTTAACTGTTTTGGAGGCAAAGATTGCCGAGGAGAGTTTGCTTTTTAGCAATTTATTGAGGTTTATCTTTGAGAATTTGCCCGAATTGAAGGATACTCCGGATAATTTGGTTATGCATGGGCATTTAGCCGTGCTGGGGATGCTGATGTTGAAGCAACAAGCGAAAAAGGTGAAGAAGAATGATTTTTCAATTTGCCGATATATTCAGGCAACAATTCGTTTCCTCTGGGATGCGTACATTGTGGATGAATCGAATGATCCAACGGCACTAGTTGTGTCAATTGCGTACAAAGAGCATTGGATGGAAATTATGGAGTTGTGGTTCCTCGGTATGCAAACGATGTCGGGTGTTATTTTGCAAATTCCGTGGATTTCGGAATTCGCCCTGGAGAGTGGATGGGCCGAGGGGATTGTGGAGACGCTGAAGAAGGTTAAAATTGGCACATTGCCAGGTAATGTGAAGTCAGCATTTGAGGATCTCCTGTGTCAACTGGTTGAGGCGAATTCCGATGTTCCAGCTAAGCTGAAGAAGGCTGATGCACTGCGTGTGTGCAGGAATCATCGTATGATGGAGTTGGGGAAGAAGTTGTTTGGTGATTAAGACAATAAAATGTTGAAGAAAAAGAGTGACAATGTACATCATCTTTCAACATAACATGCTCCACCATCTCATCTCAACCAAGAGGAAATTAAGTGTGAATAAATTTATATTTATTTGATACAAAAAAAATGGAATAAAATACAAAATAAAAGTTTTTTTTTTAATCTTAATTTTTAAAATAGAAAAATGTGAGTGACAAATTATTATCTGAAATGTGTGTGATGATGCAAAAGAAGTATGTTTACGTGGTGGAAAGGCGAGAACAAAGAGAGAGAAATTCTGCTTCGTAATAAGAGAAAAGTAGATCATTTTAAATAGAATTTTCCAATTTTCTTATCGTTTCTCCTCCACCATTATTTGGAATGCGGCCAAATCTATAAATTTTCAACACTCCTCACCATGTAAACTCAAGCATTTTGCCGTGAATATCCCAAAAAGATAAAATGTAACCATCAACATTGACATTATTTGGTGGAAAATCTCGAAAATTCTCCCCACAATGACTCATTGAAATTTTTAATTAAAAAAATAAGCTTTTTCTTTCTACTAAAGTTGTGTCATTTCTTTTTTAAAAATTTATAATAAAAAATAAGAAATTAATTATAAAATATTTCATTGGTATTAGTTGAATTTAAGAGAATAAAATTACTAATTCGAAAAGTGATGAAAATGCCTTTGAACTGCATGAAAAATTTCTCCCATCTCATCATTGGATGGAGGTTAAACTTTCGTTGGTTGTGTGATACGCGATTTACATGAGGAGGATTTTCTAAAAATAACAATGAACTCTGGTGTATTTAGTGTTTATTTAGAGAATCTTCCAAATGAAAATGAGAAAATGGGCCCGAAGAAAAATTAGATAAAATGTCTGGGACAAAAACGAATGATTCTCCTATCAATGTTGAGAGATTTTTCGTTGAGAAAATTAATGTTCTTTTCACCGGATATATATTTATATTCCACCCACTTAGGCGATTTATAAAAACAAAAATTTTGGAGCTGGTAAATTTTAATGGGTTTTCCATTACTTATTCGAAATATTTCATAATTTTTTTTGTTTAAAAAAATGGAAATGTTTCGAAATCTGTTGGGAAAACCAAAATGTTGTGAAAGAACATTTTTAAATTGAAACGTCATCATTATTGATCGATAAATTTCCTTTATTTAAACCGATAATTATTTTTTTTACTGAGTAAAACCCTTTTTCCTGTTCCTTACATCATATTTAATTTTTCCCTCCAAATATTACATTTTCACCACATTTCCATTTCAATCATTAAAATTCACCATCTTTACACGGATTTATAACCTAAGATATTCAATAAAAATGTTAGGTTAGAAATCCGGATAAATATTGGACAAACCAATATTTAGACAAAATGGATGCTCGAATTTCCTTTTTTATCAAAATGTAATCATATCTCGGGTTCTACTTGTCCGATTTTGCTTAAATTGGATTCAAATGAAGGATCTGAAGAAATTCTACGTTCAATTACATTGTGATTTCATAAAATGACCGCAAGAAACGCTAAACATTAATCCAGATTCGCCTAGGAAATTTTCATAATTTTTTTTTTTTCAAAATCGTATAGAAAATTAAATTTTCAAACAATTTTCCTAAAATCTCGATCAAAAATATGTAGAATTCATCTTAAAACCGCTTCCTTTCGATTTTTGTGGAAATCAAAAGCTTTTATGCCATTTTTAGGCGCTCAAAGGTAACAAAAAGAATTTTCGAAGGTACTAATTATAGTAAAAATGCTAAATCTGAGTTAATTTCGCATATTTTCAGCTAAAATTACATTATTGTAGAACTTTTTCATATAATTTTCTTTTCCCAAAGATTTTACACATTTTAACTTATTTTGATCAAAGTTTTCTTCCTTCGATTCATTTTTTCGCAAAACCCCGTAAGTGTAGGCTTACCGGGTTTACCGTTTTTTGGTTTTCAAGATTTTTCTTCAATAAGTTTTACATTGACTTGAATCATATTTAAAAAATACTTTTAATGTTTCTAAAAGGTCAAGTATTTAATTAGAAAGATGAATAATAATGCAGAATAAAAGAAAATCTAAAAAATTAACTGAAAAATGCGAAAAATTGCAAACATTCTGAAATTAAGGTTAGAAGGGCTAAAGGGGTTGCATACCCCAAAAAATATTCTTTTTGCAAAAATATGCAAATTAAATTTTTTCAATGTATGTATAAAAATAAATTTCTCAGTCACCAAAACAGCAAAAATTTCTCTGTGCGCATCGTGTGAGTTTCTCTCAAATAAATATTGTGATCAATATTCCGAGAATTTTATTGAAAGACATCCAAAATGATTAATTTTATTGCAGCTTGTTGATTTTCTGCATGAGGAACATGGGATGAGCCGCGAGGCTGCTCTCTTGTCAACCTCAACATTTTTGCGAACTTTTCGTCGCTGCCCAGACAATGAGGAGCTCCCACTTGAGGAATGGCGCTGCCACTTGTGGTCAGAGGCCCTTCCGGAGCCCTTCAGGTGTCTCAGTGGCGAAGTGTACCGCACATGGTTGCAACTTCGTTTGCGCTACATGACCCCCACCGCGGAGACGTTCAAAATGCTCGAATCACTCAAGGCTCACTTCTTCCTGGCACTGATCACAAATGGACCGAGTGCGGCGCAATGGGAGAAGGTGAATCGATTGAATGTTGCAAAATACTTTGACTGTATCCTAGTGTCTGGCGATTTGCCGTGGGAGAAGCCCGATGCGCGTATTTTTCATGCAGCATGCAACCTACTAGGTGTCCAAGCGCATCAGTGCATCATGGTTGGAGATAAATTAGAGACTGACATTCAGGTATGTTATTCTGAGTCATTTTGTACCAAAAAAAAAGAAGTGATTTGAATTTTTTCATGACTCATTGTCATGGAAAAATATTCTCTTGTGATTGCTCTCTCTGCTTTTCTTGAGGTTATATTTCAAGAAAATTCCCTTCTACGAGAGGATCAAACGATCACGGGTGTGCGTCAAAATGTAGTTGTTTGTTTGCTGCTTGGACTAAAACTCTCCCCACACTGTCTCTCTGAGTCAGTTAAGAAAGTATTATTGTCTTATCATCTCCCAAGGGACTATTTTTTTCCCTCAATATAATACCTATATCTCTCCTATTTTTGTATCATCTCTTTAACTTTTCTTTTTCTTTTCACCATAATATTTATAACAAAAAAATCCTAATTTTATTTTTAACAACAACAAAAATAGTATTTAAAAAAAAAAACATTTTATTATTCATTATACACATTTTATTTTTTATAACAAAATTATCAAAAAGAAAATGTTAATCATTATAGGGAAAAAAAGATATTTGTACTGAATATCGTATTTGGGTAAGTAAAAAAAATAATATTTTTCTTAGTTTTTATCATTTATTTTTGTCTCTACATCATTTCCAAATTAACACAAAATTATTTTTTTACCACATGACTTTTTATTTCAAATCATGATTTTGCAATTTGAGTGCCAAACGCAATTTCTACGCGTGGGTTTTTTTTCTAAATAGATTTTAATGAGGGATTATGTGATATATCCATTTTATTAGTTTTTCTCTAGTTGAATAGCATTCCACAAAATTAATCTTATTAGCTTTGTTCTCTCAGATATTTTTATGATTTTTCTCTCAAAAATTAAAATGTCGCAACATTAACCTATCTCGACAATTTAGGTTGATTTGACTATTTATTTTCATTGAATCGAGTCAATCGAATTTAGTAAAGTAAGGTTATGTCATCTATTTTGGTTTTAAAGAAGTAATTTTCCAGCATAAAGACGCCATTTTGTATTTTAGCTGTGATTCTTCTATCATATTTCAATCTGTAAGTTTTTGTTGAATGTTATTCAAACTAGCGAATTACAAAAAATGCCTTTTTCCCCTTTAAAAAAACAAAAAAAGAAAAGAAATAGCTAAAACTCTTTAGTGATAAACTTTGTAAAATACAAAAATCGACGAACAGGGTGGTAAAGATGCAAAATTGGGGGCTACCTTTTGGCTTCCGCTGACAAATGCTGAACGTGCGGAACCACAATTGGGCTACATGCCCGATTTTACCATCCACAATCTGTCGGATATGCTAGCTGTGTTGCCATGCGGAATGTCCAGTAGGCGTTTCCCAGCCTCGAGAGATCGTTGCTCATCCATTGGTACAGCTGGAGGTGTTTTGCAGCGTTCACGTGTGCCATACAATCGCCGTGTGGCGTCTCTACCCGATTTGGATAGTTGCAACAGCAACAGTTCAGATGGAAGCTGATCCCAATCGATAATCCAACTCATCAGTTACCTCTTTATGACTCTGAGAACTAATATGAAAAGTTTCCTAGTCCTCTAAATTGAGGGAATTCCGTTTTTTTTTTTGTCTGAAAAGAATATTTTTGAAAGGTTTGTTTATTCTCAAATATTTTGCATATGTTACCTTTTTTTAAATACAAATTTTTTGAGGTTAGTTTCAATCAGGTAGTGGCTAGAAGAGCTAGAAGATTGAATTTGGTTGAGAAATTGAAACCAAAGTGCAAAATAACTGATATGCTTTAGTTAGAAACAATGATCCTCATAGATTTTTTTTGTCATTATTAGGAAAATAGAAAATTAAATTAAATTCTGTTTGTACAAACTATTTCTTAATTTTTGTTTGTTTCCTATGTTACCTCCTTTGTGTTGTATTCGAACTCAAGTACAAATATTGAAAGTAATACAAAAAACTCTTTTTTAGTAGACTTTTCGTATAATATTAGAGAGATTTATCACATCACGATGAGGATGACAAAATATATAATTAAATTTTGTGATCATTGAGTCTGATTTTGTAGATTGAGAGACCATTGTATTTTAAGAAACTATACTACTATCCAATATAAAAAGCAACGTAGGGTGCTAGTTATGAGGGAGATAATGTTCATTTTATTGTGTAAATAGGAGTAAATGCTTGTAAATTGCAATTAATGCCATTTTATTTGAGAATTTGGTGTGAATTTGCGTGGAATCTGATGAATTGATATCATTGTAACTAATATAAATAAAAAAAATATGCGATGCCTCAGAAGAGACGAAACCTCAAAATAGTGGGACTAATGAAAACAAAACATAAATTGTAATAAAATTGTATGAAAAAATAAAGGAATACGAATAAATTTCGACAAAAAATCAAATTTTTCTTTTATTTTTCATAACTTTTAATAGTTTGTTGGAAATGATGGCCCAAATCTGTCTTTTGATCGTGAATTATGATCGCTTTTAAGTTTGCATAGAGTAGAAAAATGGTATTAAATTAATAACGAATGAGGTTAATTGTCAAAAATCTTTTCTTATAACTTGAAAATTACAAGATTTTGCTAGAATTTTTCAATTATAAAAGAAAAAATAAAGCAGTTGTTCCAGTAAAAATCAAAAAAATCATTTAAAAGCCCTGAAAAAGTGATTTTCTTTTAAAATAAACTTAAAGAGAGAAAAAACAAACTATGTACCAAAATCATAAGATTTTTTATAGAATTCCAAAAATCTTACAACCAATTTAAAATAAAAATAAGATTTTTACCAAAATCGACCCAAATATTCTTAAAGGTACATTTTTGAGTCCATTTTTTTTTTTAAATATTTTCCAATATTACCATTACTTTCAATGATTGAAGTTTTATCGCTTTTAAGTCTTAATCAAGAAACTAAAAAGTTAGAATTGGGCCGTCCTTTACGTTTTTTTTTTTTCAGTTCAGAATGATGTTCTATTTTTTTCACTTGCAAGGCTTGCAAGAATCTTTCTATTTGTAAAATTTGGATTTTTGCATTAAAGAAATGCTTTTAATATTTAATATAAAATTATTTTTTAATACATAAAAAGATAATAAAAAAAATTACAAAAATGTTTGAAAAAAATTTAGTCACATCTGGGTTAAAAAACTTCTTCAAAATATTTTGGTGATGAAGGTATGTAACCCCTTTGAGATTTTGACAAATAAAATTTTGCGCATTGACAGCTGAAAATTTAGCGTCCGCGGCGGTCGAAATTGTTTTTTCTCACTTATATCTAACATTTTTCACGAATTATCGTGCGTGCGTGAGTAAAACAAAGACCAAAATTGTAAATTTTCCATAAATCAACACAAAAAATCGTCTGAAATGCGTTAAAACAGCTCCAAGAAGTTTGAATAGTTTTTTTGAGGTTAGATCTCGTGGCATTCGCGGGAAGGGAATTTTTTCGTTTTTTGACCGAAAAATCATGAATTTGAGTGACTACACGATGATGGATGATTCATTTGTGCTCTCGCGGAAGGGGTTGATCCGGAAGAAGGAGAGCGGCCCCTTTGAGGAGTCCTTCTCCACAAATACCGATGGGAATGCCTCAGTTAGTTTGGCAAACACGGAGATCCGGAAGCTTCTGGAGGAGGATCGTATGAAGCAGATGAAGGGCGTGAAGCAGTACATTGGGCGGATTTTTGATGGTTTGGACGGGGAGAAGGCTGAATCCGTGGCAGGAAGTACACGAATGCGCTCAGAGCAGCTCTATACGCAATTCCTGGAAGTTCTCCATGGACGTACGAATGATGCGGAACTCTTTGAGACAATTCAGGATCTCATACAAACCTGCACGGATACACTGGATGAGATGCAGACACAATCACGGCGGGTTTACGATCGTTCGGGTGTTTCGGAGGACATTCAGGGCTTGCAGATGGAACGGAATGTGTGGCGATTGATCTATTCCCTCTACCGGGATAGGGTGATTGTGCAGAAGGAGGCAATGGATTGCGATGATATCCCCCTCGGGGGGAGTGAGAAGACAATTGTTGAGCATCTCTATGCGAGTAATTCCAATCTCCGGGAGTATCAGCTGATTGTGGATTGGCTGGAACTCTGTTCGCTGGAGCAGACATCCGTTAAAGTGGGACATTTCACGGATCATACGGTGGCGTGGGAGAATACCCTTCATCAGCTACAGAATGCCAATCAGGTGAGTTTTAGCCGTGTTTCTTTCAGACACAGCTTTTGTGTACCGATCTAAATCGAAAGTCGTTAGATCGGGCACAAACTTGGGATGAGCACGAATTAGGGACCCCACATTCCAAAAATAAACGTATGCGCCAAAAACAATTTTTCTGGCCGGCCGTCCGTCCAAAGTTTAAATATCGACCTGAAGAAATCCGATTAAGATGTCAAATTTTGAGTAACGTCCGCCATTTTGAATAACCTCAAATTTTTGTTTTGCCTATATCTCAGCCCCTGTAATAGTTATAAATCTGAAATTTTTATATGTTGTAGGGGTCATCAAGACCTTTCCAACGATATCTCATTTTCGAAAATCGGTCAAGCCGTTTAGTCAATATGGCCACCACAATTTTTCATCGAAAATCGACCATAACTCGAAAACCCCTTGACCGATTTTGATCAACCCGGGGTCAAATAAAAGCTCTCAACAAACCCTATAACTCTCTAATACATTCGAAGTTTCTAAAGTAACCGCTAGGGGGCCAAAAAAAAAACAAAATTTTCGATGAGTTTTCGATGAATATCTCGAAAACGCCATTATCGATTTGCTTCATTTTTTGATATAATATAGCCTACTATAACATCCATTTATTAAAAAAAAATTAATGTCGCCATTTTGAAAATATTGAGTTCCAACTTTGACATGTCATATCTCGGGTTCTACAAGTCCGATTTTGATCAATTCAAGCGCAAATGAAAGGTTTCGTGAAACCCTGCAAATGTCTAGAACATTTGGAGTTTCAAAATTGGCCGCTAGAGGGGCAAAAATCAAAAATAAAATTTTCGATGAGTTTTCGATGAATATCTCGAAAACTGTACGATAGATTTGGATGAAATTTCAATATGTTATAGCTGACTATATTACCTTTCACCATGCCAAAAATGAAGAAAATCTATGGATCCGTTTTCGAGATATAGCCTTCCAAAGTTAACATGTCATATTTCGGTTTCTACGTGTCCGATTTTGATCAACTCAAGCGCAAATGAAAGGTTTCGTGAAACCCAACAAATGTATAGAACACTGCAACTACGAAAAATGACCGCAAGAGGCGCTAAATTCAAAATCAAAATTTTCGAAAATTTCGATCTCGAATATTTCGAAAATGGTATTATCGATTTACTTCAAATTTTAATATGTTATAGTTGAGGTTAAGACCTTTCCAACGATAGGTCATTTAAGAAAATCTATGGAGCCGTTTTCGAGATATGGCTTTTTAAATATTTCAGCTTACCAGTACATTTTTTTTAATAAAATCCTTCAAATTCTTGATTTTCAAACAGAATACAAATTCAACGGCTTTCCGGAGTACGCGGGAGACTGTGGAGAGTCTCGATCCGGATGCCCCAGTGCGTGAGAGGAAGCCCCTTCATGATTTCGATGTGGAAGATCAGCAGCGTTTGATGCGGGATGTTTTCCTGAAGATCCGTCAGGGACGCATTGAGGAGGCGCAGTCATTGTGTGAACACTGTGGGCAACCCTGGCAGGCGGCTATTCTCGAGGGATGGCGCCTCCATCATGATCCCAACTACGAGGTCCTTGGCGGGGCAACGGAGAAGGCGCAAATTGAGGGGAACCCCAGGAGGGATGCTTGGAAGAAGTTTGCCTGGAAGATGGCTGATAGTAGGTTGGGGGATGAGTACACACGGGCCATTGTGGGCGTTCTTTCGGGGCACCTGGACAGCCTGATGATGCTTCCGGATCAGTCGTGGATGGACCTCATTTGGGCGTATTTAAAGGTTCAAATTGACATCCGCGTGGAGAGTGAGATCCGTGATTGCAGCCTTAAGAGCTACATCGCCATGCCGGATGGCTACTGGAAGGGCAAAGTGTCCCTGGAACAGATTTTTGAGAACATCTCAGCGCACAGGAGTGAGAGAATTCGTCGGGAGGCTGATGATTACATGAATACCGTTGTGAAGTACATAATTCTGGACAATGTGGCAGATCTGATGGGAAATATCAATGAATGGTTAGCGCGGGAGAAGCTAAATGGGCAGACATTGCGCTTCCTGGCACACCTGGTGCTGTTTATGAGGCAAATAGGACGTTCACACAGGGAAGATGTGGCCGATAGGGTTGTCAAGGCGTACGTGGAGTGGCTCTTTACCACCAAAGATCCCCGTTTGGTGGCCTTCTACACAGCCACACTTCCCAGTGATATGCAAATTATGCTCTTCTCCAAGTTTCTCCGGCAAATTGCGGACTCAGAGGAGCGTCAGAGATGCGCCGAGGAAGCCATGAAGGCAGGACTCGATGTGGGAGCCATTGCAACGATTACCGTTCGCCATATTCTCCAGGAAGAAGATGAGAATACGAAGATTTCTGCCCTGGAATGGCTAACATTCTATCCGCAGCACAGAGCTGAATTACTCTGGCAGGGAAATACCCTCATTCGTTCTCTCATAGCTGCGAGGAAGGTTGAAGCAGTCAGGGAGGCAATTGAAGTCATTCCCGGAGATTCCCTTGAGGTGCTCGTACAGCAATTTGGCACGCGGGAGGATATTCCGTGGCGCGAGGAATGTGCCATGAAGGAGTATCTCTGCCACAAAACCTACTTAGCTGCCATTGATGGCTTCAATGCGTGGACACATCTCTTCCATAGTCGCCCCAAGGAGCCGCAGGAAGTGCCCGGAACAGGGAATTTCACAGAGCGCGTAGCACAGCAGGAAAGGGAAAAAATCTACAAGGCTGAACTACAGCAGTGGAAGGAAGCTCTCGGGGAGCAAACAAAAGGTAAAGTCAATCATAAGGCGTACAGTTATAAAAGTTGGTGTCCCACAACGTGTAGAAGTTTGTTAATGCGTTGTAATTTAATTTGTGAGTGGTATTAGAAGGCAAAATGTACTGGTAAGCTGACCAAGCTTACGAGAGCTGTGTTTCTTTCAGTGTACCAATTGTGTGAGAGCAAACTAGAACGCAAATTCATTTAAATACGCGCAAAGTCGGGAAAAGTTGAAAAGTTATACCCCAAAGAAATCTTTAGAAGGCTATATCTCGAGAACGGATACATAGATTTTCATAATTTTTTTTTTGTTTGAAAGGTCTTGAAGTCAGCTATAACATATCGAAAAATGAAAAAAATTTATGTCGCCATTTTCGAAAAATTCGAGTTCGAAATTTTCGAAAACTTTGTTTCTGACTTTAGCGCCTCTTGCGGTCATTTCTCGAAGTTGCAATGTTCTAGACATTTGTAGGGTTTCTCGAAACCTTTCATTTGCGCTTGAGTTGATCAAGATCGGACTTGTAGAACCCGAGATATGACATGCCAACTTTAGAAGGCTATATCTCGAGAACGGATCCATAGATTTTCTTCATTTTTGGCATGAAGCTAGATAATATGGTCAGCTACAACATATCAAAAAATGAAAAAAATTATGTCGTCGTTTTCGAGATATTCATCGAAAACTCATCGAAAATTTTGTTTTTGATTTTTGGCCCCCTAGCGGTCACTTTTGAAACTTCCGATGTTCTAGAGAGTTGTAGGGTTTGTTGAGAGCTTTCATTTGACCCCGTGTTGATCAAAATCGGTCAAGCCGTTTTCGAGTTATGGTCGATTTTCGATGAAAAATTGTGGCGGCCTATTGACTAAACGGCTTGACCGATTTTTGAAAATAAGGTATCGTTAGAAAGGTCTTGATGACCCCTACAACATATCAAAATTTCAACCTTCTAGCTATAATAGCGGCTGAGATATAGCGAAAACAAAATTTTGAGGTTATTCAAAATGGCGGACGGGGGGGTGGGGGGGTGGATTTGACCTCATAATCGGATGTCTTCCAGTCGATATTTAAACTTTGCCGTTTACCGCAAGTCTCTATCTATCACCGTTCTCTTGCCATTTATGGTTGAACTACGGCGGACGGCCGGACGGCCGGAAAAAAAAAATTTTGGCGCATACGTTTTTTGGAATGTGGGAACCCTAATTCGTGCTCATCCCAAGTTTGAGCCCGATCTGACGACTTTCGATTTTGCTCGGTACACAAAAGCTGTGTCTGAAAGAAACACAGCTAAATTGTTGTTTTTTTAGGAAATTCATCAATTTAAAAGACAAAAATGCTCATATCTCAAGTTCTATAAGACCTACAGAAATTTCTTGACTAGTTTTGGAAAGGTCTTGAAACAAGCTATAATTCGACATATATTTCGATACATTTCAAGGTGACCTCTAGAACACAAAATGGCGACTATTGATTTAACTGAAACAATTTTTCGCATTTTTTGTCATCAAGAAATGTTTCTAGAGGTTTCTGATGTATTAGAAAGTTGTAGAGAATTGCAAAACCTTTAATTTGATACTAAGTTGAGCAAAATCGTGTAAGCAGAACAGAAGATATGGATCTTAGAACTTTTACAATTCAAGAATTTTTCAAATGGCTATATCTTCTAAGCGGCAACATAGATTTTCTTCATTTTCGGAATTGTGAAAGATATTGAGTCAAGCTACAACATATCAAAATTTAAAGAAAATCGATGGTGGTGATTCGGAGATATAGCCCCTTAAAGTTAGGCAATTTTTGTTTTTGATTTTAGCGCCTCTTGCGGAGGTTTTTGAAACTTGAAATGTTCTAAACAGTTGTAGGGCTTCTCAATACCTTTCATTTGAGCCTGAGTTGGTCAAAATCGGTCAAGCCGTTCTCGAGATATATCGAAAAAATACTTTTTGCTTTAGGCCGCCATATTTGCTAAACGGCTTGACCGATTTTCAAGTATGAATTCTTGATGAAAACGTCTCACTGAGCACTACAACATACTAAAATTTCAGACCTCTAGCTATAAGGGAAGTGGTTGACAGTGTTTCAAAATGGCGGATGGCGGCCATATTGGATTTTGAAAATGCGAAAAAATGAAAATTTACACCCACATTTCTATAGAAAACTTCAAACCCGAAGTCTCTATCAGTTACCGTTCTCGAGCTCATACCAAGTTTGAGACCGATCTGAGGTGGTCGGTTTTTCCGACGATTACAATACTTGGTGTTGGCCACGATTGTGGTATACCAACTAATTAATTTATTTCTCTCTCAATTCCCTCAATTTATTCAATTTCAACCCCTTTTTTGATCCTCTGCAGAAACAAGAGATCTTCTCTACAACATCCTCCTCTTTCCGGACCACGGATGGCTCGTGGATCCCGAATGTCTGGATTCAGTGGAGATCAGCGATAAGAGAGACTGGGAACTACGAGCTGTACAAATGGATGCCCTCAGGCGTCTCTGTATCCCCGAAATTGTCCTCCTCCTACACAAAGTCCTCCACTTGAGCGGGGAGTATCGTGAATGTATTCGTCTTGTGGATGAACTTGCTTCGGAGCAGCATCAGCTGTATCAGCTCTTCCCGCAGCATAAATTAGCGGAAGTTCTCACGAAAGTGGCGGAATCCTCGCTGGCCCTGATGAATGATAAATGCGACTCATGGGGCTTTTCCACCATGTAAATGTTTTTTTTTTGGTCAAGAAAATTCATTAAGTTTTCATTTAAAATAAATTTTGCAGAAAAAAAATTTCTTATCACAAAAAGTCTTTGATAAAAATTCAAAACATTGTGTTGGAGGGAGAAAATACAATTTTATGTGTTTGTTAGAACGAGAGAGGTTTAGGGGGACTTTCTGTCTCACTCTAGCTTGCGGAATTGGTATTTTGCATCTCATTTTAATTGCAAGTGGACGATTTTTTGAAATTCAAACTCGAGATTTTTTTCAGGCTACCCAGGAAAAAATTTCTCCGCTGAATTCGATTCGTAGGTTTTTCTGATTTTTTCCGCGGAGAAATTCGTGAGAATTTTTGTTTTTTGCAAAAATCAGAAACAAAAAGAATTTCATTGGCTCAGAACAGACGGCCGTGACTTTTGGTTGACGTCTTCGCGATGCAACTTTTTGGATGTGACTTTTTTGCGCAGACATAACCTCAAAGCAACTTTTTTTGTGCATTAAAGTGAGAAATGCAAAAAAAAAATGCGATTCTCACGGATAGAAAATGCGATTCTCACGGATAGGAAATGATTGTCACGGATAGGAATATAATGTCACAGATAGGAATATAATGTCACGGATAGGAAATGATTCTCACGGATAGTAATAGATTCTCACGGATAGGAAATGATTCTCACGGATAGGAAATGATTCTCACGGATAGGAATAGATTGTCACGGATAGGAATAGATTCTCACGGATAGGAAATGATTGTCACGGATAGGAAATGATTGTCACGGATAGGAATAGATTGTCACGGATAGAAAATGATTCTCATGGATAGAAAATGCGATTCTCACGGATAGGAATAGATTGTCACGGATAGGAAATGATTGTCACGGATAGGAAATGATTGTCACGGATAGGAATATATTGTCACGGATAGAAAATGCGATTCTCACGGATAGGAATAGATTCTCACGGATAGGAATAGATTCTCACGGATAGGAATATATTGTCACGGATAGTAATAGATTGTCACGGATAGGAATAGATTCTCACGGATAGGAATAGATTCTCACGGATAGGAAATGATTGTCACGGATAGGAATAGATTGTCACGGATAGAAAATGCGATTGTCACGGATAGAAAATGCGATTGTCACTGATAGGAATAGATTCTCACGGATAGGAAATGATTGTCACGGATAGGAATATAATGTCACGGATAGGAATATAATATCACGGATAGGAATAGATTCTCACGGATAGGAATAGATTGTCACGGATAGGAATAGATTGTCACGGATAGTAATAGATTGTCACGGATAGAAAATGCGATTCTCACGGATAGGAATAGATTGTCACGGATAGGAATAGATTGTCACGGATAGGAAATGATTCTCACGGATAGGAATAGATTGTCACGGATAGGAAATGATTGTCACGGATAGGAATAGATTCTCACGGATAGTAATAGATTGTTACGGATAGAAAATGCGATTCTCACGGATAGGAATAGATTGTCACGGATAGGAATAGATTCTCACGGATAGGAATAGATTCTCACGGATAGGAATAGATTCTCACGGATAGTAATAGATTCTCACGGATAGTAATAGATTGTCACGGATAGGAATAGATTCTCACGGATAGGAAATGATTCTCACTGATAGAAAAACAGAACAGTGCAAATTTCCGCCTAGAAAATGCATTAACAGCATACGGGAAGCCCCCCGAGGGCACTGCAATGCATTTTTTTCCCGTATTTCTCACTTTTTTGCACAAAAAAAAGTTGCTTTGAGGTTATTTCTGCGCAAAAAAGTCACATCCAAAAATTTGCATCGCGAAGACGTCAAGCAAAAGTCACGGCCGTCTGTTCTGAGCCATTTACCGGCAAATTCAAAGGAATCTTCAGATCAGATTCATTTGTGCATCCCTCTAAATAAGAATTCTTTTTATTTTATAAAAAAAAATGAAGAAACATTTTGCGAAAAACATACGAACTGAAGTCGAATACATATGCAAATCGAAGAATTCGTTGCATCGGGGAGAGCTCATACTCTGCTGTAGGACTGTTGTTGTGCCTGAAAGTGAGATTATTCAAGTTTTTCAATGACACTCCTTTAAACTTCTCATGTTCTTCTATCAAAGACATACTAAACAATAGAAGAAATTCGATTGTTGAGTTTTTTACGGTTTCAATGTTACTCTTAGGCATCGCATTTTATTCATATTTACATGCAAAGTTGGGCAATTTCATGTAAAATGAAATGAACTTTCCCATAATAGTATGAGAATTTTACAAATCTTTAACAAATTAATTTTATCTGTATTTTTAAAACTTTTGATTAAAGTTAATAAAATCAACTTTCGCGAAGGTGATGCAAAAAAATTTACTTTACAATTTTTTGTCTGAATGTTTAAAATAACTTTTTATTTACATTATTTTACATATTATATATTTTTTTCAATGAAGAGATATTTTACTACCATTTTTTTCTTTACATTATTTATGCAAAATTAAAATGTAAAGAAAAAAGCATTTAAAGAAAGACATTGTTCACATGTAAAACAGTATGTAAAATGTAAAAATATAAACAATATGTAAACAATAAATAAACAATGTCTCAACGTAAAATAAATTCACTCCCAGGCTAATCTCAAGCAAAGTCAACGCGTGAACAATTCGCTTATCAGCCGCGAGAGTGGAAATTTGCCGCGGATATTTCTCCAGTTCAGCTGATAAGATTTTTAGTGGGTGTTCCACTGGAAATTCATGACAGTTGGGTGGAAGTGTGTTGCTGCAAAGAATATTTGTGCGATTTTCACGGTGATCTCCTGCCGAATTCTGTAAAAGCCGTCTCGTGCGTTCAGCTGAGTTTTCCGGGCGGAAGGATACGGTGGAGCTTAACGAGGAAATTTGTGCAAAAGTCGCAAAAAGTGTCGTGAAAAGGGGACAAGTGCATCAAAACATCGCAAAGAGGGTGGTATAAGCAGAGGGTAAAATCATATCCCTGGAAGGATACGTGCGTGTGTGTTGGTGTGTGGCCTTACGGGAGGCTGTTTGAGAAAGCTCCCTCTTGGAAAATTGGGGGGTGGTGTCTTGACGCCATATTTTCCCCCCAACACATACACACCACGGTTGCTCCCCCGAGTACGACGAAATTTTCTCCGTAAACATTCCGCAAGAGCGACTGTGCTCGGGTGGATGCCGGGAGTGTGTTGTGTGTGCATCCGAGAGGGAATTTTCCGACTTTTCCGGGCACCACTGCTTTTCCGCCCCGCCCGGCAACCCAGCGGACGGGGCTCTGGTGGTTGTGACTTGTGTCCTGTAGCTGCATACTCTCCTGGTCACATTGCATGCAATCTTCCTTTTTTTTTCTTTCCTTCCTTTTGTTCCTTTCTTCCTGTACGGAATCTTCTGGCCCTTTTCCCATTTTTTCCGGCTTCGGGATTTTTTCTTTACCCGCCACACATTGCATGTGTACCTTGTGTAGTTTCCTTCCTGGGGATCCACGTGCAAAAGAGCCAAAGAAAAAAGGAGGATCAACAACAACGAGCTCCGAAGGAATCAGTGCAATCACCAGAAAACCACATTTTCAAACACAAAATAATCTGTGAATCACGCAAAAAGAATTAACAATTCATAAGGACGCTAAAGTTCGAGCCCACTCCTTAATTGAGCCAATTTTCCACCTCAAGTGAGGGTGTAATACCACCCCCTCCCGTTCATTGCCAACCGCCCCATCACCAGATAATAAGATCGGTGGGTAAGGGAGAACGTTTGTGGTGTTGAAAAGTGCGCGGAGATTGTGTGGAGAGAGAGAGTGAGGTGTCAGAGACAAGGCATTTAAATCAAAGAGGATTAATTTCTCTCAATTGCAAAGAAAACTCTCGACCAAATCAAAAGAAAGCTTTTCCGGAGACTTTCCCACGTCTGTGGCAAAAATGGCAGAGGACGAAGTACTCTTTGACGAGGTTTACGAGCTTTGTGAGATTATTGGCAAGTAAGTGTCCCACCATATCATTCTCAATTCTCAATTGCAGGAAACGATAAAATTATTAAATAGGAAAATCTGTCGATAAATTTAAATTCATTGGGTAATGGAGATTCAGAAGAAAATCAGGGTGGCTTGAAATTAGCTTCTCCAATTCCCAAAAGATAGCACACACGATTTCATGTCTGTGAAGAAAATGAAAATTGGCAGGATACTGCGCCATCAGGAAATTGATCGGCTCTCAAAGGATATAATTTATTATTCGGTTCCTCCTTGACAACTTGTTGAACCAACAATCTCCTTGTGTAGGAGTTAGAAATTAGATGCTTTCGAGGTTAACTTGAGAAGGATTTTTCTGAATCTTTAAGATTATTTTTGAAACTATTTTAATATAATGATTCTTAGAATGAAATAAACCGAACTAACGGACTAAAAATTGTGCAATATTATTCTCTTTAGGTAGTTCCAATGACTTGGTTCGCTTCTTCCATTTTCATATTAATAGTTTGAAGAAACATCTTGTTGACTTTTTTTTTCATTAGAAATTCTAGCAGTTTTATTATAGGATTTGTCATGGGAAAACTGTCAAATAGACGCCTTTATTATTTGGGGTCCATTGGACAGTTCTCCCATGTAAAATTCTCTAAGCAAAAACTGCTAGAATTTACAGATCTTTATTGCATTAAGGCGTCTAGTAGTTGTCAAATCATTATATTCACTGCACCTACAATTCATTTGATTTAAACATTTTCTTTGGTGGATCTTTATTTCTTTTTGTCTGATATTTCAATGATGCTTTATATACATGTGACACGGATCAGGATAATATAAATTATCGTTATCCTTTATTTTATTCTCTTTATTCCCTGTACCTACGTTTCGTGATATATAGACTGCGTAAACTTTTGTTTTGTATTTAAAATTTAACTCACGGATCTTCAATATAATCTTCTATATAATAAAGAAAGGATTTCGTGTCTGTACAGCTATACAAATCTACACCGTTTGACCAATCGCGATGAAATTTGGTACAGAGACTCCTTATATCAGGCGCTTTCGAGTGGCCGTATTCATTTTCCCCCCAAAGCCCCCCTTCAGGTAGCCCCCATATAAAAGTCATGTATTTTTTGCGCATTTTTGAATTTGGCGCCTGAAATGTTGTATGAAAATGATTTCTTCTCTTTGCAATTTTTTTTCTTTTGGGTTTGATGAGAGCTCTCCATCTATCTTCTTCTTCTTCTATATAATAAAGAAAGGATTTCGTGTCTGTACAGCTATACAAATCTACACCGTTTGACCAATCGCGATGAAATTTGGTACAGAGACTCCTTATATCAGGCGATTTCGAGTGGCCGTATTCATTTTCCCCCCAAAGCCCCCCTTCAGGTAGCCCCCATATAAAAGTCATGTATTTTTTTGCGAATTTTTGAATTTGGCGCCTGAAATGTTGTATGAAAATGATTTCTTCTCTTTGCAAATTTTATTTTCGGGACTGATAAGTTTTCCAAATATACTTATAAACCATCATAATTTTTTCTCTTTGAAATTTGCGCGAAGCGCAACAAATCCCCGCGAAGCGGGGCGAGGTAAATTGGAGCGAAGCGACAATTTACCTCGTAATCTATATAATAAAGAAAGGATTTCGTTCCTGTACAGCTATGCATTTCTACACCGTTGATCCGATCGTGATGAAATTTGGTACAGAGACTACTGATACCAGGCGGTTTTTACCAACGACATTCATTTTCCCCCCAGAGCCCCCATATAAAATTCATGCTTTTTTGACTACTTTTTGAATTTGGTGCCATAAATATTGTGTGAACTTCACTTTTTTCCTTTACAATTTTTTTGACATTGTTAAGTGCATGCTTTATCACAATTTTTCTCATTCTAAAATTTGCGCGAAGCGCAACAAATCCCCGCGAAGCGGGGCGAGGTAAATTGGAGCGAAGCGACAATTTACCTCGTTACAATATAAATAAAACTGCTAGAATTTATTGGTTTGTAGCATGCAAACATGCCACGGACCAACAAATTCTAGCAGTTTATGTCTTTAAGAATGAAATGTTTTCTCTTCAATTCACATCAAGAATGTTAGATTCAGCAATAAATTAAGTTAATTATCACAGGCTTTCGACACTCTGATTGTTAGAAGATCGCTTGCAAGCAGAGAGTGTGTGTTGAGAACTTCATCATATCAGTTTAATAGGATTACACATTAAGAGAAAGTTTGAGAAATTCTCAGTAGCAGAAAATGTTTCTCATGTAGTCAGATATTGATTTAGTGATCGCCAGAATATTTTTCTCTCCTGGAGAATAAGACGGATCTTTTTAACAAACTTTTGCGTCTATACTGGATCTTCTTCAGGGGTCAATCTATTAGTTGAGTACTCCCACGAAATTTTTAAAAACCAATTTTGACTCATCTGAATTAAGGAATATGAAAGAAAATCTATTAATTCACAATTAATTTACATAAGTTTGGCCTCTGTCAAATGATCAAGGTTTATTCTTTTAGAATCCTTCGACCGTCGCGCAACCTTTCTATGAAAGTCATTTTTAGGTCTACAATTTCCTTTTGCTCAGTTTTATATGCCACGTCCATTTTGTTTTTAAAATTATTCTTTAACTCGACTGAAGTTATTGTTTTGACAAATATTTTTTGTTGTCATTTTTTCATATACATAAATTTCCGTTTCTTTAAGAGAAAATAAGTAGTGCAGAAGAACCATTTTGAGCCGAAGAGCTTTATTAATTTGCCCTTCTTCTCTGAAAGAATCATTCCACTATAGGAATAAAAAAAATGGCAGAAAATTATCACTAGCGGGATCTGTACTACACTGATTAAGATGTTCAAGCTAATAAATAATGTATGCTAGAAAAATTTGTATTTTTTTACTTATTTAATTATTTTGCATGTTTTTTAAACAACTTTTGCAGTTCATGGCACGGAATATAACTAACTGCAATATAGTTTATCGCTAAAATAATTTTTTTTTAATATGTTTCCAATACGGAAAATTTGTAGATGTTACTGTTTTTTTTTATTTGATGTAATAGTACTTTATAAATTTTAAAGCGCCTAGTTCTTTATCACTTGTATCAACACTTGTAGTAATGACTATATAGTTAAATTGTCTTTACTACAAGTGTTGATACAAATGATGTTTTATCTTAATCTCTGTCTTTAATCAAACACTTTTCACAATATATTTCATAATGTTCATGAATTTTCGCGATTTAATCAAAATTATCACACAATTAAAAAAATCAAAACAGTATTTTCTTAGAATATGTAGATTTTTCATGAAATTCTATACTACAGGAAACTGCTAGAATATACGAATGTGAACGAAATAACTCATTTCCATCAACCGTTCAGCTGAAGATAATTTTATTAAGAAAAACATTTTTTAGATAATCTTTTTTAGACTACGTAATGAATTTCCTTTGAGAAGAATAATAATTTATCAAGGGGATGGTAAAACCTCATTTTCTGTGAAGAAAAGTCACTTTTTGTTGAACAAAATGTATGAGGAATTCTCGAATCTCGATCAATCTCGACCGATTCCCGAGAAACACTTTAACTTTTTTTTATATAAATAAGTTATTTCGATAATGAGATAGGGATTAATCGAAAGCTAATTAAATGTACTTTCGATTGCAAGTGGAATTGTGCAATTTGATCCCTTCCTCTGATCGGAAGAACCTGCTGCTTCACGAAAAGTACTGATTTCTCGGGTTGGGCATCCCCCTATAATTTATTAAACCACATTCATAATCGCTTCCTTCCTTGAGATTTGTGGTTTACTTACAACTTGGCTTCAAATCAAAAATTCTTTTGTTTTCATTAAAATTTCATCAATACCACCCTTAGCGCCATCATCAAAAATACTCGAAGAACCACCCCATTTGATAAATGTATTATTGAAGTACATTTCATCTAATTTCTTAATCTTGATTTACATTGTTTGAAAAGTTTATGAATGTTGTTTTTCTTACGTCAACACACTGGAGCCATTGAAAATTTCTGGCGCAGGGTTATAGCGTAAAGTGTGGGTGTTGGGGCTTTTTTTGGGTCACGTGTTTTGCACGAGTGAAAGATTCAAAAGGAGGAAGTAGTGTGTCGAGATAGCAAATCGATGTGGCATCTTTCCACCCCGAAAATACAAAACAGATAAGAGGTTCAAGTCCGGAAAAGAGGGACAAATAAATAGAGAAATCTCTCCTCTAATGGATTTCCCGCACGAAAGTGTTATCGAGAACTTAATGAGCTCGATAGCTTTCATTTAGAGAGCTTATAAGACTATTACATATCCTTTTAATAGAAAATCTTGTTGACTCTCCTTGGAATATATATTAGAGACATAATACTTTTGCCATTGGATGTGTGTGTAAAATGCCAATGCTTTTGAATCCTTAATGATAGATTATAACAAATAGCAGCGACTACATTGTCCTACAATGTAGCTACTATTTTAGACAAGCTAATACAAAAATTCATATTTTATAAATGGAAACCTCATTATTATTTGCAAATTTTTTGGTGGATTATGTAGCAGCAATTTTCATCGAGTGCTCTCAACAATTTACCATCTCTCGCATTTCTGCATTGACATCAAAATTAACGAGCTACTCACCCCTCAGCATTGAGGCTCTTCTGAGTGATGTAAAATGTTACTCATCACACTGATCTTTTGCCACTTGATATCATTGTTCTACATACCTATATGCTGTACCATATAACATGCTTCTGTTCGGTTCACTTCAGCAGAGAAATTATAATTTAATTGATGTGTCACGACCCCAATTTTCTCTTCAACATTTTTCGTCAATTCACAAAAGTTGCAATGAAAAAAAAATCTATCGAGTGTTCTTTTTTTTTAGTCATCACAATGTAAATTTTTTATGCATAATTTGGGGTTGAATTTTGTGTGTGTTAATTTTGCGGGAAATTGAGAATAAAACGGGGAAAATCATGAATATTTTTTACTATCAACAATTTATCCCATTACCAGGAAAAAAAACTTTCATTCATATACCTATTTTATGGTTTGAATTTGTGATATTTAGTTGAAGGTTTTTTCTGACAGAAAATATTTAGGGTAAAGAGAGGAAAATTTGATTGTTTTTTGCGTCAGTTCCTTTTTTTTTAATTTCAGTTTTAATACAGCTTTAGGTTTTAATACCCCTGACAAACTAAAGAAATTTCGTTAAATAATCTAGAATTTAGATATCCAATCTAGTCATAATCAATTTTATTCTAAATTATATTGGCTTATCGCACATTGATCCGAATTAGTTCTAATTCATTCTTAATTCAGAACAATTTTGAAAAAGAATTCTTGTTTGACTTCACTTCTAGCTAACCGATTTTAATAAATTCTAAAAGAACTGAAAATTACCACATTCCCTTCTTTTTGAATTATTTAGATGCGCAAAACCGCATAAAAGGATGATTTTTAGCCATTTAAGTAGACCCTTCATTAAAGTTTTATTTTCTGTTGAATTTAATTTTATAAATTAACCCCCTGACCGGTTTTGATTACCTATATCAGAAGCTTTTATACGGGAGTGAATGTAGTAGCTTTAAAGGAAAAACAAATTATAAAGGAAATATCAGTAAAACTACTCCATTTTACGCTATAAAAATCCTTGCTAATGATATGTTTTAATTAATTTGAAATGATGTATCAGAGTTTTTTATATGTAGCATCTGTAGCATAATACGCCGCTTTTGAAAGCATAAAATTATCCAGGGACGGTAAAAGCACACCTAGATTTAAAAAAAGTTCTTTTTTCATTTTTTGGATTTATTATCTCTTTGAAAAAGGAATCTTTAGGTATTTGTTATAATATTCAATCGAAATATGATCGTATTCACCCCATTTTCACAGTATATAGGAAACATTTGTGGCTCTCATTCACATTTCCAGAAAAAAATCGTAATATCTACTGTCAATTGCAATTTTGAACATGAAACATACATGCGAGGCTTCTCTTTTACTGATGATTGCATTTAATAATAAAAAAAATCTTCATCAAAACAAACCAATAAATATGAAATATTAATCTACATATTTCATGGCTCTATTCATGTGTATTAAAAAATAAAACTTAATTATCCTAAAAGCCATGAAAACATATTTCACATATCTATATAGCACACTATGTGCTGTATTATTTTAAAATTGACTTTGTAAGTTTTGTTAGCCTTTCGGGAATCACTTTGCTTGCACAACATGTGGAGAGGTTATTATTAATATTTAAGGAATGCAATATGAGAAATACTTAGAATGCATAAAGTAATTTCAAGAAGTCGTCCATGTGTGGTGAAAAAACAAGCTCATACTTTGGAAAGTAGTATGTATAATATATAATTCGAAATTGTAGGTATAGGTATTCTCAAAATAGATTCTACCGAATAGGTTATGACAGGCGAAATGCTTAAAATATCAATCTTTTCGATGTTGGTTTATGGAAAGTTGAACTTGTTAATTAAACTAATCGATCCCAGAATGATTTAAAATATAATTTTCATACGCTGGAGATTTTGGGAAATTGGTTATGATTTTATTAGTTTCCTTTTTTCAATCCTCAATAAAAAAGTTTCTTTAATTTTCTATAGCTTAAAGGGATGTTTTTAGAACTCTTAGCTGCGACATATTTTTTTTGCAATAAAAATTATTATATTAGGGTTCCAAATTGAAAAAAAAAACTAACAAATCCTTTAAAATCAAAAAGGATCCGTAAAGTTTCTCCTAAAATCGTTTCATAACGTATCTACCGATTTAATAGTTTTGTGTGGACTATCAACCAAAAAGGATTTTTTAATAATACAAAATCTTTTTTAATTAATTTTTCGGATTAAAAAAAATTGTTTTTCAGAATTTTGAGGTGAAAAAAACCGGCAAAATGGTAATTCATGTGGAATAGAAAATTTGAGCAATATACCGCCACAGAAAAATCTGCTTTTTTTACAGATGAGAGTAATCATGAAAATAAAACGTCTTATTTAGTCGTTTTGTTGAGGGGAGTGGGGGAGGAAAGTGATTTACAATTTTCTTTCAACCTCATATTTACATACGTTGTCAACTTTTGCTTCTTCATTCCTCAAAAATTTCATATCTTTTGACCTTTCCTTTTATTCATGTTGTTACACATGGCTGATCTTTTTGTATATTTTGTCACACAATATACTTGATTTATATACATAAGCACATGGTATAACTTGGTATATTTATTGACATTGTATAGAATCACACACAGAACAGATTACAAAATGAATTTGTCTTTTATTGTAGCCTTCTTCTGGGTGACATCCCACTCGTCTTACGTTTTTTTATGGATTTCTTCTTCCTTTGAATTGCAAGAACACAGCAAAAAAAAAGAAAAGTAAATTCACGTCTGATGAGATGAACGGTGAGGTGTTAGGGGTGTCCTTTTACGGATGAATGTCTCTATATGTATATGTATCTCATGGAATCGTGTATGGGGGTGGTGATGTACAAACATACCTACATACATAAAATGTATGTTGAAAAGGACGATTTGATGCGTGCGTGCGCATAAAAATGTATGTTTTATATTTTGTGATTGAAAATGAAGAAAACAGAACACAAAATTTTCTTTCAATCTTTGTGAAATTCAAGGAGAGTTTTTTTTTTCCACCTTCATCCCCTATTTTTATAGGTATAAACACACAAAGGGATTTAAGAGCTTTTTCTTTTTGTTGTAATCCATCGAATTTCTAAAGCTTCAATTTCCATCCAAAAACACCATAAAACATAAAATATTCATGTTTCTCAATGGTTTTAAAGGTCATGAAAAATAAACGTGGTTATTGTTTATTTTAACGTAGAAGAAAGGTTAAGTTTATTCAATGTTAAATATTTAAGGGTCACCTAAGAGGTAATTCTTCTCATGATATTGGATTTAATTGTTAGGTTACCAAGAGAAAGACCTTATTACTTTCAATTTAGTTGAGGGTGAAATTCGGATCTATGTCCGATTTAAGATTCTTTACACAGCCCAAAGTTTTATAAGCTAGGCCTACCTTAAACCAGTCTTAAATTTTATTAAGTCAAGCTTGGCTTAAGTTCTTTTAAGCTAGGTTTCAGTTTTTAACCAACTTAACTTTCTTTAAATCAGGTATTTGTTTAACCTATTTCTTAGTTAGTTAGGCTAAAATTTTAAGGCTAAGTCTAAGTTTTTTAGGCTGGGCTGGTATTTTTCAAGATCAGGCTTTATAGGTTTTAATAATAAAAACTTAACTGATGATTAACTTAAGCCCGGTCCTTAAAATCTAGAAAATATTGAGATCCCTTATCCAGTAACTTCTCTCCAAACTAGAAATTTTGTATTTGACAAACCTTAATGGGTTAGTTTTGGTCCAACGTCCCCTATATTTATTTTGCAAAAAATATTTCCCGGAAAAAAATGAACATGAATTATTCTTGGGAGAGTGAACGAGATGTAAGACAACTTCATCAGTTAATTAAGAAATAACGTGTCATTCCATACTTGCTCGACAAAATGAAAATTGATGACATGTTTGAATTAGTTCATTGTGCACGTACTACCCGACAAGAGCTCTTATGAATAGATGATGTACAATAATAATGTTTTGCTGAGGGCTTCTTATTTATGCATTAGTGCGATTAAATGCTGCATCTAAGAGCTTCCATCAAGGGAAATGTCTCCCGTCTATATATATGTAGATTCCTTAAGTGATAAGAAGCCAATAATGATGAAGGAATGTTCCTTAAATGCAAAAGGCATTTATTAAATTATGTATATAGTCTCTATCAAAAATCGATTGAGCATCTGCCATGGCAATGAATTTCTTATTCTGCATTGCGAAACTTCCTATATTATATGTATTATCAATATATATGCCTCCCCTTTTGTCATTGCAAAACGTTCAAGCACTGAAAGCACAAAAAGTTCCCATCCATTGTACTCACACATAGAGTTTAAGCGATTAAGGGAAACCTACTTTGTATGCACCATTGTTCTCAATTTCCACCATGAAGATGGGATGGAATAGAACGAACAAGGAGCTTTTGCCTTTATCTCCAAAATTATTCACTAAAAGTTCATTTGCACGTTTATTGATATAACTCCCTATATGCGATTTTACGCACATGCTATCAGGCTTAAAAACTAATATAGGAATATTTTAAGTTATGTTTCTATGGAGGTTGGTAGGTCGAAAAGCTCAATATGCTTAATATTATCCACTCTTTTGTTTCTAATTCATTCCTATGGTCCATCCGTTAAACACCTGTTGGTTCCCTCTTAGCACGTGGAATTAATCTGACGGTGGTATAAAGCATTAAAAGGATATTTTAAGACGTCATAAAATAGTTCTATTGGTTTTGTTGCAATGTTCTTTATATGTGCAGTACCTCTTGTACCGATTGTCATGGCATAGGACAGAATGGCTTATGTGTGTGGGATTGGCGGGAATCTTAAGGTGATTCTCTACCCAAACCACCGTAGTACGGTTGGCTCAGTGGTTCGTGGGCCATGAATCCGTAAGGACGGACTCACCTATAAGTTCTGAATCGTAGTACCTAGCTATGGCAATTGGTATTACATTGTAGGGTATTTTACATATCGAGGACTACATTGTAAAACCAGCTAACTTTGTATGGGCTCCGAACCGACTTAACCGTTTTTACAATCTAGCCCTCGATATGTTCTACTTTTTAGTTCAAATTAATGAAAGACCGGAATTTCAATTTTTTTTTAAGTTCATTTTCTCAAAAAATATTCTTTAAAATCAAAGTACGAATTTGAAAACGACAATATTTCTTAATTAAAGCTACATATCCTATATTTAGAAAAGACATAATAAACGTCCAAACAAGGCAATGATAATTGCTAATGCAGTGAACAAATAAGATTAATGTTTATTCAGGACAAATCTTCTAGGAATTCACAAAGATAGGATGACTCGTTTATTCTCCATTCATTTCCTCATGGTTTGCCCTACATTGTAAACACACACTCCGGGAATTTTCAGTTGAAAACATACGTATATGATGAATAAGTCGAGTTGAAGTTTAGCCACATTTAGTACTTGAAAATTTAATATAATTATTTTGTGTGAAAAGACAAATATAAAATCAACTTTTGAGAGAACAAAGTTTATTCATTTTGAGGTTTTTCTCACATTCTTGTAGAGGTGATAACCCCCAAATGTATGGGGGTTGAAGAATCTCTGTGTATTGTATAATCTTATTGATATTAAATTTTCGCGAAAATTCTACATCTACATAGCTTGTGACTTCCCCGTTGAACAAATAACCCCACAACGGACCTTTTTTCTCACTGCGGACAAGCACATAATATAGATATATGTACATTTAACCTTTTTGTGTGGCTCCAGAGACTTTTCCTCCCTATCTTTTCTCCCATTTTCTTCTTCCATGATACTTCTTGCAAAGGAAAAATATCCAACTCACGAATGTGATACGGAGGAGTTATTCTTTTTGTATTTAGCTCCACGAAAGTATATCTTTGATAGATTTCAAAACCTTCTCTATTACATGGGGTATTGAGAGGGAGCTTTCTTGAATATTTTTCTTTTCGTTCTATAGGGGGAAATGGGGCAAAATGTTAGAAAATCAAGACCACACACCTCCAATATCTCAGTAAATATTATTTCGTAATTGTTCTAATTTAGTCAAAAGGTACCTTTTATAACTCTAACTAAGCCTATAAAGTTTTATAATCATTGATCTAATATTTTGGGATTTATTTAAAAAACAAATTTTTCGAATTTCAAAGTTACTTTGACCTTTCATTTCAATATCGTATTTTGGCGTATTTCTGTGTAATTTTTTTGATCCAAATGCATTTTTTGATAGAGTAACTATTGCTGAACACGAATTTAGTCTAAATTTTCCGAAAAAATTTTCCGGGTTTTCCCGTATAACACTGACACTAAAAAGTACCACTTGGGGCAAAATGTTAGAAACCGTTTTTAAGGCTGTTAACTTTTTTTTTGTTTATTTATTTTATTTTTTTCCAGTCGGCACACTTAATACTTATAATTTAGCATGTTATATTACTCTCTATTACTAATATAAAATTATTTAAAAAATAAAAAGTGCAATTTCATAAATTTTTCATTTTTTTATTTTTTTTTGTATTTTTTTTATTAAAAAAAATTTCTAATTGTTACACAAATACCTTATTATCAATTGCTTTTATAGTGTCTAGATGAAATAAATTCATAAAATTGAAATTTAAGGCCAAAAAACGCAAACTAACATTTTGCCCCATGATTTTTGAAACAGGCAAATGTGCAAGGGTTTGGAAAATGGCCTGAAAATGCATTTTCCCGTTGAGATAGAGGAAAATCGTCTGAGACAAAATTGTAGCCCGGAAAATTTCCTATAAGATAGTCGTCATGAGAAAACTCAAATATTTTCAGGAAAATCAGGAAAATGTTTCTCCCAAAAAACTAACAAATTGCCCCATGTCCCCCTACCTTCTCTTTGCGAACGATATCAAACCAATATCATACTCACTGAGCGGAAACAATCTATTTTATTGAGAATCATTTCGATTGGTAAATTATGTTTATATTTACTTGTACTATATACACTTTATGCTTACACGGATGACCGAGGGCTATTTTAGTTCATTTTGAGGATGTTTTTCCTTCTCTGTCGAGCAAAAAAATAATGAAGCTTAAATGGGACGAAAGCTCAGTTTTTTTTTTAACTTTCTACACTTTATTCCTATTTAACTAGAATTTCACATTTCATCACTTTGTTTAAAAAAAAATATGAAGGATACTCTAGGCTGAAAAATAATTACTTTCTACTTAATTAATCACATTTTTTTAATCAGAATTTTATTTTGGTAAAAATATATATTTTTTATTATGAACAAAATCTCCATAATAAACAAATTACTTCTGGGTTTAAAAGAGGAAATCCTAGAAAGGGGATGTTAAATCCATGTTAAAATGCGTATAAATATATTTTTGTTGATGAAATATAATTTGTGGAAAATGGAAAGTGCTGTGCGAAAAGGGATCCCTGAAAAATTACTTACAATCATCTTCTAAAACCCTTACATTTCACTGTAATAAATTCATCCGACAAATTAAGTGAATGTAGGGGCAGGTGTTTGGACATAAAAAAAGCGAAGGGTGAAAATTTTCTCTTTTTCCCCGAGATGAATGTATTTTCGAGACAGATACAAAACCCCTTAACTGTATGTATATGTTAGTGGAGTCGAAAGTCATAAATTTTACCGACTTTTGGATCATAGGACGGTGGCAGGGGAGGACGGGTGAAAAGGAAAAAGGAAAATATTCCATGAAAAAAAAAGCTACTGAAGGGTATGAATTAATAAAATTAATAGAAGAAAAATTGTAGGTAATAGAATTTAAGAAAATATTTATAGATCGTGAAGAAAATTTCTAAAAAAAAAATTGTCACTTTAATTGGAAAATTATGTTTTCTTATGATTTAGGTACTTTAGTTAGACAATGAATTGTGTCAGTTTGTTGTATTCAACATTTTCATTGTTATGCATTGAGGTGTTTGTCTCGTTAGGCTTTTGTAAAGTGGAAAATGAAAGCTTTATAAAATATGTATCTATATTTACTTGAAGCAGAAAAACTGTGTTGATATACAAACATCAAATTCCAAAAAGCTTTTCTTCAACACTCCCTTTGTTAATTTTAATTTGTGAAACGAAGTGAAAGCCATGCTTCTTTACTTAGATCCCTTTCTCATTCACCCGCTAATGAATGGGGAAGGGATGTATCAGTTATAAGTATGCAATGTTGGTAGCATTGTATAAAGAAGTCATTTTGCGTTGATTAAACAAAGAACAACCACGCAGTGGAGGCAACAATTCCGCTAAAAGACAAGTAAATTAAATTTATATTGAAGGAATGGAAGTAAATATATAATTTTGTACATTGTATAGAACGTGCGCTTTTGTATCTTTTGACTTTATAGTCAGTTTGCTAATTGTTTTGATTAAGGCAACAAGTTCGGGTAAAGTAATGGAAAAGTTAAGAGCAATTTCTTCTCAAAAATCAGTTTTGCAACAAATAATTTTTAAAAGAAAATTTCTTCTTCTCGAATTAACTAAAATCTTAATCTTAATTTATTTTTCAATTAAGAAAATACATTTTGTGTCTTTGAAAAATTAAAGTGGGGAAGTTTTCTTTTTTTTTTCGGTGTAATATAGAGTAATAGAAGAGTGTGAAGGAAAGTGTAGCATGACAAGGAACGAAAAGTAATTGGATGATGGCTGGATTTGCCACTTTGCAAGAAAAGGAGGAAGATGAAAATTAAATTGTTAAAGAGAACTTGTACTTCCACTTCTCTCACAAGTACTCTATACGCACCATATTGTGCTATTTTGGGGGTGGAAGTTTTATGCTATTATCATTGTATCACATTGTTAACATACAGCTGCATTTGCCCAAAATATAATGTGATTAATGGTGCTATGCAGGAAAAGAATGTCAATAAAAAATGATCATGACATTTTTCCTGACATTTTTTTGTCATTCTATCTCACTCCCACTAATGTATTTTTCTATCTTTCGTCTTTCTCTCACGCATGTTTCCGACGTCTTTTTTTTTCATGGCATGCTTTTTTTCTTGCGCACAACTGTTTTTATTTCCTTGAATTTTCTCAACATTTGCGGATATTTTCCTCAAAGAAAAGTGGAAAATGCTTAGCAAAAGAGTCCACAGTGCCAGCAAAACAGTGAAAAATCGAAATTTACGGTCATTTATGGGCCAAATATGTGAAAATGTACGAAGTAAAAATCAAAACATTCTTTCCCTGTCCAATTTTTACGGGATTCTTTTCGGGTTTTCACCACACAAATCACTTCTTGCGGGCTTTTTGTACCTTCCTACAGGTCATCTGCATAGGGAAGGTCGACTTGGGGTCAGGGAAATGCTTCCTGGGTGGTGGAATCCCACCTGAACGCGGAAAAACTTTGTCCGGGAGTGAATGTTATGCTGTCGAACTTCACTGTTTTCACTTATTTGGCCAATAAATACCCCCGATTTTCCACTTTTCACACCTTCACGGGCACTTAGAACACTTCCACAAGCCACTTTTCACATTTCCCGAGCTAAAATATCATAATTTACAGAGAAAATTGCAGAAAACTAACAAATACGTTGACTTCACAAGAGCTGGAAAAAGAATGTCAGAAAAAAAACATCTTCTTGCGACATTCTTTTTCAAGCTCTTGCGTAGTCAACACGTTTCTTATTTTTCGTCAATTTTCTCTGTGAGTTGTGATATTTTATCTCGGGAAAAGTGAAAAGCGGCTTGTGGAAGTGTTCTTAGTGCCTGTGAAAGTGTGAAAAGTGGAAAATCGTGGGTATTTATCGCCCAAATAAGTGAAAACAGTGAAGTTCGACAGAAAAACATTCACTCCCGGACCAGTTTTTCGCGTTCAGATGGGATTCCACCACCCAGGAAGCATTTCCCTGTCCCCACACAGACCTTCCGTGTTGCAGATGACCTGTAGGAAGGTCCAAAAAACTTGCAGGAAGTGATTTGTGTGGTGAAAATCCGAAAAAGAATCCCGTAAAAATTGGTCAGGGAAAGAATATTTTGATTTTTACTTCGTACATTTTCACATATTTGGCCCATAAATGACCGTAAATTTCGATTTTTCACTGTTTTGCTGGCATTGTGGACTCTTTTGCTAAGCATTTTCCACTTTTCTTTGAGGAAAATATCCGCAAATGTTGAGAAAATTCAAGGAAATAAAAACATGTTGTGCGCAAGAAAAAAAGCATGCCATGAAAAAAAAGATGTCGGAAACATGCGTGAGAGAAAGACGAAAGATAGAAAAATACATTAGTGGGAGTGAGATAGAATGACAAAAAAATGTCAGGAAAAATGTCATGATCATTTTTTATTGACATTCTTTTCCTGCATAGCACCATAATTTCTTCATTTAACAGTAAATTCAATTTTCAAGTCTTCCAACGCATATTTCATGGCGAAAAAAAAGCTGTTTTTCTTAATGAAAATATAACGCAGGATGTTTGCGTAAAAGCATAACGCACACATAACAAAAAAAATCTCATTGAAAATTTGCGTATCAAGTATGAGCACAAAAAAAGGGGTTTTTCACATGGGTCTTCTTCATGTTTCTGTCGAGATAATTTTCGTGATTTACATAAATTAATTAAAATGAAAAACATTCCCGAATACCTCATGCTCCCAAAACTTCCGCCAGATATGAACTTTGTGGTTAAAAGTTTTCGGCGGATGTTTCATATTCTGCACGTTGGATCATCCAACAAGTTCCTTTGAGGGGAACAAAAACTTCATTTGATAAAAAGAAAAATAAAATTCGCATTGAGAACTTTAATAACAAGCTTTTGCATTTTTTTATCATGGGGTTTTTCTCTTATATGTATTTTATTTTTGTATAAAAATGAAAATTACAGTACACACAGGAAGGGGAACATTTTAAAACTACTATATTGAGAAAAGTTTTTCAAAAGGGAGGAGGGAAGAGAATATTATGCAAAAATGTATGTGAAAAGTTGTCAAACACAACTAAAAGTGTTGCAGTAAATTAAAATTTAAGATTAAACTTTTCTATGCCGGTAAAAAGTTTTATCTCTATCCCTATGCCATGAATAAGATGACCTATTTATGAAGTTTTATTTAATTTTTGTAAAAAAAAAAAGTTCAATTCATAGCATAAAATTCAATATGGGATCATAACAATGTATGTACTTCACCAAAATAGAAATAAAAACTTTCGCCTAAAGCTCTCACTCGTATTACAAGAGATTTAAGAGCTTATAAACCCATTGAATTCCCAAATCCACTTCATATCAGAATCAGCAAATGGAGTTGATTTGTTCAATGTGCTAACAAACCCTTTAAAAGCTTTAATGTCAAATATGAAATATAGTACTTATTAAAATAAAGCAAAAAAGGCAAAAAAAAAACTTTGGAAGTCATCTAAAGTGCATTATTTTTTTTTTTCAATGTTGTTGCATCAAAGTTGAGAGTTTTATGTTCTTGATAATTTTTCATGACAAAACTTTGTCAATATGTTTAAAATTTTCATAGAACATCTTCTCCATTCTTCCGTGTAACATTATCAGAAGGAAATTAAAAAGAAAATGGAAGATTAAATATGTATTTCAGCTTCAAAATATTTTTGAAATAATAGCTTTGAAAGAGGAAGTAAAAAGTAGAGCTGATAGCTTGGAGCGAGATCTTCCATTGTATAATAATTGTTATTATTATTAATTTATTTTTTAAACTTTTAGCTTATTATAAAATTATTTTTTCATTAACCTGGTGTGCAGTCTGGTACTGTCTATTTTTTAAACTTAAGATGCTAACCAAGCTAGGTTAGAAGTTAGGCTAGTTCATCATATTCAGCTTTATTAGTTAAGATAGCTATGGTACTGTTAATTACGACCAAAATAGGCATATAGTGGAATGTGTTAGTTCTTGCTAACTTCATCATGACTAAACTAACTAAGGTTAGTTCCTGTTAGCTAACCTAACCAAGGTTAGTACCTACAAATTAACCAATCTAAGATGTGTTTTTGTTAATTCACCTTATACTAAGATTAGTTTTTGCTAACTAACCTAACTCCGATACGTGTAGCATACGAAACGAAAATTAGTTTTTTTTTTACGAATAAGGGAAATGTGATTTTTTTTAATAAAGGGGTAGGTTTTGCTATTTTTGTGAATATTCCTTAAATAACTATTAGTCTATCTAGGATATCAAGCTATATTTTTACCAAGTTATTTTCAGAGCTTTTCAATCTCAAAACTTTCTCATAAATTATAAATGACTCAAAATTATTTTTACATAATTTTTCTTTTGCAAAATTTTATTTAGTATTTTATTTACATTCCATTCTTTGTTATTCAATCTTTTGTCAAAAAAAATCATATTTATTCTCAAGCATCTGACTTTTTTTTCTTGGTATTTTTCTCAATTTCCAATTCAATTAACTTTAAAAAGAATCAACATAGCTTTTTTCTTTCTATGAAACTGTCTGCGAGTCTGCTATCCGGGATGTTTCTTTTTGTGTAGAAAAGACAAACATAACAAAGCTTCTTCAATTTTCTTTACATGTTTTTGGTCTATAAACTTGATTGACACACTATATAGGGGTGGTTTTGGGGGAAATAAAAGCCACGAGAATGATGAAAGTAATTGCCTTGTCGGAAGATGAATTCTTCTATTTGGAAGACTACCTGTTTTATTTAACTTTATGTACTGTGTGTGTTATGTATGTTTGTAACTACTTACATACATACATCGTAACATCTTACATTGCGATATTATGTGTGCTATGGAAGATATAACGGTTTAATGTCCCTTAAGTAGGTATCTTTGTATATAAAATTGTCTTTGGACATTTAATAGGGTTTACATAAATCAATAAATTATTTCTTCTTCTTTGAAAATCAATTAAAATTAACTTGATTCAATTAATCAGATCAGCTTCACTTTACGGTGGAATAAGAGATGAGAGTGGTTTTCAATTTCACCCTTCTAAATTTTCAATGGAGTATTTTTGGTGCTTCAATTCGATTTCTTTTGAAGACTTTAATACGATTCTGAATAGAATTTTTAACTTAAGTTTAATTAATATTTTGTATAGGTAGCAAAACCATGTATATATTGAAAAATAATCATAGTTTTTATGTTGATAATAAGTGAAAATATTCCAAGAATCTTAATTGAGAAAGGCCAAAGTATATTCATTAACAACTTAAGAAAGTGTTTTGACTTTAGAATATTTTTTTTCTAATCAGACAAAATAAACAACAATAAAAACAGCTACGAAAACAACTTCATAGCTTTATAAATATTTTTATAATATTAAATTATTTTTTCTCTTTTCATTGCAGAGGACCATTTTCGATTGTTCGACGATGTATTCATCGGGAATCAAATCAACAATTTGCTGTGAAAATTGTGGATGTAGCAAAATTTACAGCAAGTCCAGGATTAAGTACAGCTGGTAAGTTACCTACTATTACCTACCTGACATACTTATATCTTTTATTTCATTAATATTTTATGAAAAAATAATTCAAAAATCTTATTATTCAAACGTCTCAGAATGTTTCTTAGACCCAAAATAAAGCTTTAAAATTTTACAAATTATCATCTTTAAACATTTCGGGCCATGCTTAAGGTATCTCGGGTATGAACTCCCCAAATGTTCTTCATGAGGTATTGCCATTTAATGTTGTACGGAGAATATTTATTTTAATTTTATCTTAATGCCGTACATTAGCGTCTTACCCAATCGTACCGAATAATTTATTGCAGTGTCAAAGCAATGTGGGGTGTGATTGTCATGGGGTAAATTAATTGATATTCCTCCAAATGGTGCTAAGGTACATTATTTACCGTTCTTTTGTGACACGTCACACTTAATACAAAGAAAGGAGAAAGAGATTGGTTGAAAAATTGAGGAAATTTTTAAAAATGTTTAATTTTTCAATTTTTTTAAAGTAATTTTTCTTTATAATTTTATTTAAACTTAATAATGCTGTAAAAGTTAAGGCATAAATTGTTTTTATGCCCTAATTTATGAGGATCTTCCCTAATTCGTAAGTTAACGGCTATTAATTTTCTTTATTAGACTTTTGGAAAATATTCTCCCCTTAAAAAATTCTCAAAAGAAAAGATCTTGTACCTTTAAAATTTCGCACCAAGTGTCCCAGCACGGAGAGCTTTTATGCCCCTCAAGTTTTGTTATGTAAATTTAAAATAAACTACAAACATTTAATCAATTTAGTAAGCAAACATTATTGGGGTACTTTGTAATATATTAAGATTTTCCTGTGAGAAAATTAAAATAGATTGCAAAGATTCTCATGTAAGAAGTAGATTAAAGTTGGGTGAAGGGTCTCCGAGGGGGTGAATGTAAATTGAATGCAGAGGGGTTAAAGGTTGAATAGGTGAATTTTCTTGCGAAAGTCAAGTCACATTATTTCCATAAAGTTTCATAATTTCAAATTTATTCCCACATTTTCCTGCCGTGTGGAAGCTACTTGAAAGTTTCTCATTTAGTCCCTTTTTGCACCAAGCAATGGGTTGTAATATGAAAAAGACAATGAATTTTTCATATTCGGTCCCTGTGTGCGAAGCAATATGTTGTTGGTGAAATAAAGCTTTTAAAGCCATGACGGTGACGAAAGAAAATCTCAAGGGGGTAACGAGAGGGGTGATTTTTTTTTAGAGTACAGTAGGTACCTAAAAAAATATACAGGATAACATAAAATGCCTTTCAGTGCGGCTGAACAAAAAAAAACTGCCCCATCGATAAAATAAAGGCTAAAGGAAAGAATAATCGGTGTGACATTATTTGTGCGGAAAATTCCTCGTTAGAGGACCTAACACACCCTCCGCCCCTCAATTTTTATGTTTCTATGCCATTGGCAAGCCAAGGTCCCTTTTCAATTGTTAAGTCAGCAAAACGCATTTTTTTCTACAACCCTTTGTCAAATAAATTGAAATCATTTATAGCAAATTTATTTACATGGACCTTTCTTGTATGCGCATATAAAGTGGGTTTTCCGTATTCAGGTGACTTTTCGTGAGAATGGCACAACCCCATACCACACGAGTCTCTCCCACTTTTTTTTTCGTACAATCCCACACTTGTCTTATTTATGATTATGACCTACAATTGTACCGTCCCTGTGGACTTTTTTTTCTTTTATAGCAAAATTATGGTACATAAAAATGTTACTCTCGTCGGGGAGACGGAGAATATTTAAAGAAAATGCTGTTCATTGTTGAATTTTTAAATATAAATGTATGTAGGTAGCTTTACCCGGAAGAAGGGGTGGGGAAAGTGCGAAGAAATAATAAGGAGAAAGAAAAGAAAATTGGATAGAAAACAATTTTAAAAGTATTTATCTATACGAGGTCACGTGCTTAACTTTTTTTTCTACCCCAAATTGATCCATTTTACTCTACTGGAGCTTATTTAACTTTTTCTTGTTTTTTGCCTTTTGATGTTACGACCACTTGGGAATTGCAAATACAATAATATATTCTTTGAGTTGTCAGCATTCCACATTGAAAGTCATCAACAAGTGTTTGAAATTTTTTGTTTTTTTTTACATTCCTCCACGTCCAATTTATTCTACTAGAACGTCTAGAACTTAATTCCACCAGAAAGTCTTTCGATTGCAACTTTTGATCGTTTTTTAGGTCTTAAATTGCTTCTCGGATAGCATAGAAATGTTCTAAATTAAAATTTTTTGTCTTGTTCAATTTCTTGTTGACTTGGTTGGACCTGAGTGGATTTTTCTACTCCTAATATTTGTATTTCTACATAGAATTTGTCAAGGAATTTGGTTACGTGACTTCGTGATATATCTATCATCTTCGAATTGTGGACGTTGTTGGAATTTTTTGAAAATCAAACATATCCCATAATAGACTTCCAGGAACATGTATACCTACTTTTATCACCCGGAAAACATTCCAAATCACATTTTGTATAATAAAATAAGCAAATACGCTAAAATAACATGTTATACATAATATTGTTTTATACCTGCAATTTAATTATTAAATTAACAACCCCGTAATGCTATTCCTGGATGCTTTTCCACCGCATTAATTAACAATTTGTAATAAATGTTTAGGTTTGTAACCCACAGAAATGTAGAACGTACAGTTGTGATGAAAATAATAGCATCATGAATTATTTTACAAGAAAACTCCCACGTTGTGTTGAGATTTGTTTACAATGTTTCAGATATAATTAAAAGTCTAAAAAAAAACTTAATTTTAGTTATAATTTTTTTAAGTCATCTGAATTGTTGAATAGTAAAAAAATCTCTTGAATAGCTAAGAATATTGTTTTTTACTCGAAGTGTAATAAATTCAAAGACGCGTCGAAAATGTGTACCCGGCTGGCCATAGTCTTCTGTCTATCTTGTTGAGTTTTATCCATTTTGATATCTTAATGACATCATTCAAAATATTTTTTTAAAGTCTTTTAAATTGTTTAATTGTTTAAAAATCAATTTACAAATAAATGAATT